>NC_056522.1:235376493-235524583 GCF_019175285.1 Sceloporus undulatus
TATTATTATTCATTATTATTTATTATTATTTTATTATATTATTATTATATCATACCATTACACAGGCAAAGCAAGTTTGAGACGCATAAGTACTGCAACTTTTCTAATATGTCGTAAACAAAAGGACCACTACAAAACTTTTTATCTAATGAGAGCATTTATATAACAACCCATGGCCTCATTCTCAAAGATAACACCTGGTCTTTGTCTATACTTTTGATTCCTTCGTTTTAATCTTTCTTGAATTTACATAGCAGATGTCACCTTCTAAAGAGTTTTCTCCATCTTAGGCATTCATTGACCTCTCAGCCTTAAATCCCAGTCCCTGTTTAGACAGCCAGCTGTGATACTGATAAAAGCAAAAACTGAATGTTTTAATAATAATATAAGTCCTATTTCTGTTTTACTGGTTTATATTTTGTGTACTTTTGTGTGTTTCGCTACAATGATCCATATCCTAAGGTGGTTTTACTGGTTTTCATAAAACATACGTTCATGCTTACTGGTTTGTTTTTCCTCTATAAGCTATTGAAAACTGTCATTTCCCCAAATATGATATTTCAGTAGCAGCACACACATACACACATACACATTACCCTCTTTATTTAGATCATATATTGACTCAAACGGTAGAGTCACACTATTAGATATGATTTATTACAGTGATTTAGTGAACTTGGAGATGACAGAACCACCAAATGACACGTTCTCTTTTTCCTCGTGGCAAGTAATTAGCCTTCCTATTGCCAAAGGGCTCCTCAACTGCCCTGTCAATGTGTATCCCAAGCTAATAAAAAAATTCACCTTATTATCTGAAAGAGAAATATATATTATTCACATCCTGATTTTAGTACCCTTTCAGACTCTCAGCTGCTTTTCTTTTGCTCTCATGGAAATGTCATTTAGAGCAATTGATTTTCAAACTTTTGTATCTTCAGTCCCACTTATCACTCAAAGAAGTTAGAAGTTAGTATCCCACCATGGTAGAAACAAAAAGCTCATTTTTAATAAATAAATAAATACATCTGTATGTTTACAGACACTCTCTTATCATATTTATCATTTACAGTACATTTTAAGGACATTTTAAAATGATAGTACCAATGGTGGGACTAAGCAAACACACAAAAAATAGTTTTTGTGGGTTTTTGGGCTAATTATTCAACTTAGAGAAATAATTCAATTAGTAGTGGAAAGTCATAAGAGTGTTGAGCATATATGTTGCTGCTATGGTAACTGCAAAACAACTCTAATACTGGGAATTGTATGACAGGAAATAATTTCTATTGCTGTGATTAAAACACCTGTGTCCCACCTCAATTACTTCTATACCGCACCAGTTGCACATGTGAACCACTGATACTTGGGGAAAGAAGGCTTACTGTAAGTCTCAGTAATGTTCAGTCATTTACATGTCCTGGCGTGAGTGCAGCTCACACAATAACACACATTCAACACAATGTGCATGTAAAAATTAGATTACAACTTTTATTGGTTACAGCTATATGTAGGATTGGGAGATTAATGAGTCCAGGTCCAGGCATCAAGTCACCCATCTATTCATTAATGGGTACATTTTCCAGCCCGATGCTGGAACCTTAGGATGACAAGAGAGGATCCATATATCCAGAAGCCCTCTGTGTGATCTCCTCTGCCAGCAGGGGAAGCGAGGCATCTGCCCCTGTGCCAGGCATGACCCATTCCATCCCACACTCTGAATCCCTCAGTTATAACCCAAGTGCTACCCAGGGGCTGAGAGAAACTGGTAATCAGTGATAACCACCCCTAAAAGTTGTGACAAGTAGAATGATAAAACATAATTGGAAACACATCCAATCCTTGCAATAGCATAACATAAAAACAACATGATAGAGGGAGAGTGGCTAGGCAAAACCCCAACAGGTGAATCGTGAAGGGGCCTAGCAATTTTCTTAGACTTTGCTCCACAAGCATTTTAATTTGAAGACTAAGGCCCTTATCACATGTGAGATTGGAACTCAAATCCAGAGTCAATTTGAATTGAAGGAGAAGCAGAGTCAATTCAAATCCAAAGCAATTCACATGATGAATTATCACACATGAAGAATGAAATTGTGCTGAGTCAAAGCGGAGCGAATGCACATTAAATTATCACACCGGCTACCACCTCCCTGAATCCAATCCACTCTCCTTCCCTTTGTAACAGTTGCCTTCTCTTAGGTTGCATCCGCACTGGGGAAATAATCCGGGTTGACTCCACTTTCGCTGTCCTGGCTCAGTGCTATGGAATTCTGGGAGTTGGAGTTTGTTGTGGGGTCCTTGGCTTGAGGCTATGGAATTCTGGGAGTTGGAGTTTGTTGTGGGGTCCTTGGCTCAAGGCTATGGAATTCTGGGAGTTGGAATTTGTTGCTCCCCCCAGCCTCCAATGGCCCCCTCCGTTGCTCTCATCTCCCCCCCCCAACAGCCTCCTGTTTCATTCCCTCCACCCATGTCATCTACATCTAAGTCTACCTTCCCGAGCACTGGAAGCAAATGGGGTAAAATTACAGCATCATGGGAAATGTGGGACCTTGGAGGTTTGGGGAGATGTACCAGGACGGAAGCAAAGTTGTATTCCACACCAGACCAATTCGAAGTGAAACTGAAGTGAGCTTAGAATCAAGTTTTGTGAATTCGCTTGTTACCGAATTCACGGAAATGAGAAGTCACTTTGGATTCACTGCAGAAGTGCCACAGAATGACCCCCCCGCCCCATAGAAAGCAATCACGTGTGATAATACATTACGTGTGGATCTGCATGGTTGGACCCGCAGACGCATCGGAACAGAGCTGCAAAACCCTCCATGTGATAAGGCTCAAAAAAATATACAGATTAATTGGTTAACACACATACCATTTCAAGTTCTGAGTAACTATTATTTTATTTTATTTATACCACACCATTCTCCAGATACAGAACCAAGGACAGCAATTTGTATAAAAGTTAGTCTGGAATTCAAATAGAGGAGTCGTGGAGAGGAGAGAGAAGTAGTTGAATTGCCTTTACCCCCTTAAACTGGGTAGGGGATCATATTTTGAATTTGATCACATAAAAAAATGAACCCCAATATATCCTCCCTGTACTCAGAAGACTAGTACAGCAGGCATAGGTACATGTATCATTATTATTTTTGGCTGTGCTTTTATATTACCTAGTACACAGAGTTTAGACACATTACTTTTTGGACTACGACTTCCCAAATACCTAGCCAAAACAGCTACTAGCCTGCTAGTTGGAGAATTCTGGAAGTTGTGATCCAAATATTGAACCACTTCTAGTATATTGAGCAGAATAGAAAATGAATGAATAAATAAACTAGTAAGTGAATATTATTCTCAACCTGTTGTTTTGCATTTTGCAGGGAGATTTTACAGGCAAGGGTATTTATATGTGATATAATCTACATCTAACGATATAATCTACATTTAATCTTAAACTGTATAAGCTATTTTACCACCCCATAAGAGCTTGTTCATTTTCCTGCCTCAGACAGACCGCAAAATGGCACGTTTACCAACCACACACCACAGGTCACAGTACATTTTGGCACATGGTGTACAAAGTCCCATGAGAACATCTCCCCAGCCTTGGTGGTAAAAATACGATAATGGTAACATAACTAACAATTCACTGCCCTTTCAGGACACTCAAAATCTCTTGCTGGGGCAACTACCTCACTCTTCCTAAGGGCAAGGCTTTCACTGTACCTTGGTAATATGCTACTACTATTTTCTGCTGCATCTTTAGCAAAGCGGGGAGAGGGGTATTTTTGGACAACAAAATCTTTCTGCCAGAGTTTTTTCAAAGGGAAAGGGGGGAAAGGACCAGTCCATTCTATAACTATGTGCATATCTATCCACATTGCAAATGCAAATTTGTTTCATGTTGATTTAATTGTCCTGACTGATTTCAAAGAATTCTGATTTTGTGAGGCTGCTGAACTTTCTCCCAGAATGCCATAGTGCCTCCTTCAACTCATCTTATCACACAACTATAAGTCATATTAAAAAAAAACCTCACCTCTACCTCCACTTGCACAAGTGGGAGCACTCTATCAGTATTGTTCCATACTTAGGAATTTAGAACTTAGAATGCATGCTTTATTTTTTAAAATGTTGGAATAAATTAAGCATGCTTATACTGTACTTGGACATAATCTTCAAAGACTGGAATCTTTAAATATATAATAGGAGGGGGAAGGATGGAGAAATTAGGGTAAATCTCCTTCTTTAAATATCCTGAAAAGCAGATTTAGGCTGAAATATAACCTACCGAAAAGAACATTTGAATGAGGGCAAAATACATAAGCAATCTGTAAAAGCTCTTGCCTCTGAACTTTGCCAGGAATTACAGACAATGTTTGTGGTGCCTTAAACATAAGATGATCCCCTGAGGGTGGAATTTACACTAGAAAGACTCATTCCGGTGGAACTTCCCAGCTTAATCAAATTCTGATTTGCCTCTATGAATTGAAATGCTCTTGCTTTTGATGGAAATCAGAAGAGTAAGAAACAAGATTTCTGAAAGACTGCTAGGGCCACCTTCCTCCATTTCAATGGCAACACAAATGCAGGAACATTTTATTTTCTTGTGCTGATGTGCACTTGGCTTTCTGCATTTGAAGAAAGGCTGTCTCATTCTCACATTTTACAGAAAATAACAGTTGATCAAAATGCACATTCTTAATTATTGACATTTTGCCATAAAATGTTAATTCATGCTGGGGGTATTTTAAACTTCAAAGAATTTTATATTCATCCTTCCAGAGGGTAAGTAACCTCACTTGGTTCCAATCAATGGAGTTTATTCAGGTGGAGGACATCAAAGCTTTGTCAACATTTGCCTTGTTTCCTATTAACTTAGATGATATTCTAGCACACTTTGTATCAAGTTAGCCAGCATGTCATGTTTCTTCTCTTTTTTTTCCCTTGTCACATATTAAAATTAGCATATTTTCCAGGAAGAGCAAATTGGAAGCTGAAATTCATTCTTTCTCTCCATTTTCTTTTCCGTCTGAAGTAATATTGTACCAAATGTGGTCCCGGTTGAACCTTGACTACTGGATACAGGCTCCCTACAGGTGCTAGCAGTGAATATGTTTATTTAACAGGATAAAATTCAGCTCCCTGACAGAGTTCTAAAACACAATGCTACAGCAGAGTTTCAACTAGTGTCATGAGAAAAGAGTGCCTGGAAGATGGGCATAAAGGGATAGTACCCATTGACTAATGTGGGGGAACAATATTTCAAGATACCTACATAGAAATTCCCAGGTCGTAAGAAAGACTCATGTCTGTAACACACTGTCAGGAAAAGGACTGGGAACTGAGAGTAGGATTTTTGTGCCCTGTAAGACTTCTAACTTTCATATTATAAACTTTAGCAATAGCTTTCAAAAAATTCTGCACTATCTATATCAATATGCCGGCTTTCAACAACAACAACAATATATATATATATATATATATATATATATATATATATATATATAACTGCTACAACAATTCAGATCTATGTAATTTGTGCAGCCCATGTGATTATGTGGCTACTATGGGGGTCCAATGTCCATTGTGACCTATTGATCTCTCCAGGACTCCAGTACTCCCAAACCCTTTTAGACGGGGGGGGGGACTTTTCTTAAGCTGAAGCACTCTTTGAAAAGGCTTAAAACATTAAAATAGTTTGCTCAAAAATCCTGAAAAAATAGTCTAGAATGGTGAAAAGGTTCAAGGCAACTTCTGTTCCTGTTACCAAAATGTTGTCTGCAACAGTGCAGCTACAGACCTGAGAAAGAACCCAAAATTGGCTGGTGTGGCTCTCTAGAGGATGCTCACCCCTTTTCCAGGCCTTTGAGAACATAGCGAACCTGCCTTATGCTTAGACAGATCATTTGTTCATCTAGCCCAGGTTTCAAGGCCCAGGTTTCCAGGCATTGACCAGCAATGGCTGAAAGCATATGCTGTATGTATTGCTTTTGCAGGGCTTTGGTCAGACCATTACCAGTTGTCTTCATAAGACAAGAGTGCAATCCACAACAGGGCCAACACTCTACAGTCACGTACTAAAAAGGAGATCCAGTAACCCTAGCTAAGACATCCCTTTCAAGGAACACTGGTATTTTCTGAAACACAGTTATGAGTTGTATGAACCACCACCTTGGTAAGGAAGGCCACCTTGGTAAGGACAAGAAGCAGCAACATTCAGGAGACCTGTGATAACAGCTTCACACCACTGTATATTCTCTGGGGGGGGGATCCTATCACTTCCACTGACCATCGAAATTGTCTTTGTATTTCATGTTTTGGGAATGTGTAATCTCACGGTGTTTTGTTGAACAGATGGCAACATATTCCAGTAGAGTATTCATAATTAGAAAGTGGTTGAGGCTTGTACAATTGAGAGAAAACTGTGGTGCTTTCTGCACCGCCATTTGGGACGTCCTCCGGACGTCTCATTTTAAAAAAGGGGCGTCTCTTATAGACGCCCCTGGGCCTAGTACGGACTCCGTCCGTACAAGATGGCGCCGGCCCTTCTACATGGCCGGCGCCATCTTTGCGTATCGGACGCTGGGCGTCCGTACGCGTCGCGCCGCTTGTGACGTAGCGAGCGCGCCCCTGGAGCTTCTTTTTCGGTCCGCGCGGGAGTCGGGCCGTGTGAAGGCTCCGGCTCCCCCGCGGACCTACTGGCGGCGGCGGCAGACCGCCGCAAAGCGGCGGTCTGTACCCCGCCAATGTTACCGAAAGAAAAGCTCAACTGCTTAGAAAATTGTGGGATTAAAACACTCTGAAGTCCTATTTGGATGTTACCCAGGGAATTTGAACATTTAGTGTATTTTAATATAAACAAGCAAATGATTTGCATGATTATTATTGATGTTAAGGCCATGGATTTGCCTTGTTGCCAAGACTAATAAGACAGGCACTTCCTATATTCTAGAAAAATCAGGGAGAACCAGCCCAGTAAATCCAGTTTATAGCACTAGCTGAACACATATTCAAAGGTGAAGTTATGAATGCAGGCATTAAGATGGGGTTTGGGATGGAGCAAATATTTAAGTGGTTTTGATGTTCTTGTTGAAATCATGTATTTTGCATCTTCTGAGATTTGTCATGAGACAAAGCACACATTCCCTCAAAAGGTTGCACGTTTTGTAAGACTTGCAGTATGTTTTGGACACACAACATCATGCATATATTTAAAAAAATGCAAACAGGTGAACACTGTTACAATTGAAAAATACATAGAGACAGTATCCAATTGTGCATTTTTTTAAAATATGCATTAATAAACCATATATTATGGAGAATGCCTATTAAAATTCATACAAATTTCCAAATGGGAATTATAGTCAAAGTCTTGCAACCTGATACAGTCTATCCTTCGTATCCGCAGGGTATCTTTTCCAAATTCCTCCCCCCCACCACCCCCAGATAAGGGAAAATGTGGGACCTCGAGTTTCATTTTCCTCAAGGGTGGGTGCAAAGTGCAGTCATAGGACTTTACCACACCAGGCTGTCCTCCTGCTAAAACCATGTGCTAAGCAAACAGGACTACTCTTTTCTCTATTGCATCTTCGTAATCTTTCCAGTCTTTGCTTGTGCTAATACCTTATCACACAAAGCATTTAATACTGCCCATCCAGTGCCATCAAGCACTGCCCAGTGTGTGCCTAGTTTGGCATGCACACACACAGAGAAAGAAAGACACCCCAAAGAAATATAAATGAAAAAGAGTCTTGCCTTTAAAAAAACATTTTTCCAGGGGAGGGTGAGACAACCTGATTCAAAAGAGATTAATCACTGGAGATGAAAGTGATTATTCTTCTAGTGATTAACCTTGTCTTTTCTGGAATTCCTTTGTCCCTGATCACTGGCAGTCAGCACCTAAAGCCCACCTACAGCTCACTCAAATTTGGGTTTAAAGCAGAATTAATTTATCACATTGCAAATGCTAGTACCACATAAACTGGAAAAGAGGTAATTTGCTGAGATTTTTCATGAATGAAAAGAAACACCTGCCAAACAACCTCCCTCCATGAACAGAAAAGAGGCAAGGTAATGTGATAAGATGCTATTAGCTAGCTGTTGTTGCGGTTTATTGCCTCATGTGATAAAGTCCTAAGATTCATGAAGCTGGTAGTGACCACAAAAACCATCTAGTCCAATCATGTGCCATCTAGGTACATACAACCAAAACATTCCTGAAAGATGTTCATCCAAGGCCTCAGAGGCATTATCTTTCTTCCACTTTTACAGTAAAGAAATTCTTCCCAGTGCTTATATAGAATCTCTTTTCTTAAAATTTAATCCACTGGTTCCTGTTCTAGTCTCTGAAGCAGCAGAAATCAAGCTCACTCCATCTTGTACATGACATTCTATGGCTAGATATTTCAAATATTTAAAGATAGCTATTATGTCAGTCTTCTCTTCTCCAAACTAAACATACCCAGCTCCCTGATCATTCATCATAAGGCTTGTGATCTAGGCCTTTGATCCTTTTGGTCACCATCTTCAATTCAGTCCATCTGGGCTTGGCAACCTGAATTCATTTAGAGCAGCTAGGGATTCTTGTACCACATCCTTACCTATTCTGGACTACAATCCTCCTACTGCATGATTTGTTCTATTTTTACTAGTTACAGCACTGTTTTCCTTGTGGGACAAGACTGAGGCAAAGAAAATATTAAACCAGTCTTCTATCTGCCCCTTGTTAGCATTTCTCCATTTTCTCTGTGCATGGCCCTACCATTTCCTTCTCCATCATCTTGCTCTAAATGTAATCCAAAAGCCCCTTCTTAAAATTATTTTCATCCTCTTGAACAAGCCTGAGCTTATTCTGAACTTTAGCTATTCAGACACTACCACTACAAGTACTGGCTATTTGTTTGTATTTTTCGTTGGTGATTTCTGCCTTCTTCCATTTCTTATATATGTTTCTTTTAAAAACAGCACATATGAAAATTCTTTATCCACCTTGGTTTTTGTTTGTTTTTTATAAGAAACCTGCCATTTTTCTATCTCATCAGAACTGTTTGCAACTGTGCCTTTAGTATCTCTACTTTAAGAAATTCCCTTACATTTAAGCATTTTCCCATGGAATCTCACCCAGTATTTCCCTACTTTTCCTAACATTTATCTCTCTTTGAAAATATGTAGCTTGGGCTAAAGCAGATTTAAGTAAAGTAAGTTTTGGTTAGTTATACTGAAAGGTAAGACATTGTTAGTTCTCTGGACTATTTGACCATCTGGACTCAATTCAACCTCATGTCTCTTTTTTTAAAAGTATATTTATGGGATCATAGGCTGAATAGATAGTTCTCTTCCACCATGTCATGAGGTTGAATTGCAGTTTGTAGTTTGTTGTGGTACCAGAACTCTCTGACAGAGAATGCTAAATGTCTCACAAAACTACAATTCCCAGATTCCATAGCATTGAGCCATGGCAGTTAAAGTGGTGTCAGTCTGTATTATTTCCAAAGTGCGGGTCCAGCCTTAATTTTCAACCAGGAATTTAGGGGCTGTACAGATGGGCAGCGGGATGCTGCCCCTCTTTGCCCCAGATCAGTGCCACAGCAGCCGCAGGCAGCAGCACCAATCCACTCCCTCTAGGGAGCAAAAACAAGGTGCTTCAAGCAGCTTCCTGGAAGGGGCATCATAAGTGCCACAACCCAGTGTCGTGATGCCCCTTCCATGCAGTGACATTTGGGCACTGCACATGATGTGCATCATCATGGCACGCACCATATGGACAGGCACACTCCATAATGGTGGCCGGACAGTGCGGTAAGGGCTCAGAGCATGCGGACACTCAGCCCTTATCGTGCATACAGGCCGGCACAAAGTGTTCAGCCCCTGAGTTCAGAGCAAGAGTGTGGGTGACAGTGGAAAAGAAAAAGAGTTAACTGCAGGCTCCTTACCTAAAGCTCTTACCCCCCAAAGCACAGAGACAGTAGTAATGAAATCAGATGCCATGGTGGAAGAGAGCTACAGCCTATGATCCCACAAATACAGGGTTTTTCCCCCTAGTGACAGCAGTCCCCCACCTATTCAGCCGCTTTTCAAAACATAGCATACATTCAAATTTCTCATGCCAAGCAGCCTATCTAGATGCTGTACTTTGTTCTGAGAGTAATCTGACCTCCTCTTCTAACTAACGTTGTGAGCTGTTTTCTTCAGAAAGAATTATACTGTCCTCCAAAGTCATGTGGAGAAGCTACACCAGGGGATTAATTTGATTCTTTGTCTGGTTTCTTCTTTGTGACCTTTGAGATAAAGGCTATGCTTGTTTATAAAGGACTTTGGGCAGCCACACATTTAATAAGGCAAAATATTAAGTAATAATAAAACATGCCTTTTGCAAGCAGCAGGTGATAGCAAGATAGCCCCCCTCCAGCTGTGAACAATAACCACACATACACATACAGACAAGTGTTGATTAAATCCACAGAATATAATTTGAACAGGGCAAGTCCATCTCTGAGCAATGAGTTGTTTTGTTCTGTCTTTGGATTGCAAGAGAGCTGATGATAAAGTCTAATGCCTCAGGAGATTTCTTTTCCTACTACTGTTTTTCCCCCCTTTCCACTTTTAAAGTCCACATTTTGGAGTCACTCTGCATAAAGACTCTCATGTTGAGAATCCAGGTTCATTTCTAAACCTTCAGTTCAAAAAATGGAGATAAAGAAGGTTGCAATGACCTGTGCGAACATGCTGTATTCTACTCTAATTGCTTTTTTGCTCAGTTCATCTGCTTGCAGCCATGTACATAATCCCAACCTGAATGTTTAGTGGCTGAGACCTAAAGAAATTTCAGGGCACAGGAAGACAGGAGGGCCTGGAAAGAAAGGTAATCACTTTTGTCAAGCTTGCTTAAATCCAGCGTCTGAGAGGACCCTTAGTGGCAAACGGTTGGCAAGGAGCATCAGACAGCACTGTTACTGCTCTGGGTAATTTACACCTAAAGCAATGTCAACCTTAGGGAGAGAGATGATCCAGAACTACACTATTATATCCACATTTACAATGAGGAAGCACCTACACTAAAATATGAATGACAAAAGGAATAAATGGGGTGAGGGAAAATGTACAGTACTCTGTTCTATTATGTTTTATCAGAGCCTTAGGCTAGAACAAACATATATACAGCCATGGAACTGATCTGAATTGGATCGCTGAATATTGGGGCCTGGCCCTGAATGTCCAGTTTTCATGACTCATCCACAGGGGAAGATAAGGATGCAAATTCACCAATACTGGGGGGCTCTTTTCAAGTGAAGAAACAATTGTCTAGATTACCATACTACAATCTTATAGTGCTGCTATTCCACTTTAACTGCTCTACAAACTACAACTAACTACAAACCGCAAAATGCAACAGGAAGCAGTCAGGACAATAAAAGTGGAATATCGGCACTATAAGAATGTAGTGTGGTAATGTGGTGTGTGCACATCTCCAGATCAGCTAGTAGAGCAGCATCTTGCTACAAGTTGCAGAGCTTAATTAATTTGTTGCTGCACTTTGCAAAGACTTTTCCGTGGGTTTATGTATCTGTGAAGTTAGGTTCCTCCTTTCCTTCTAGTGTCTGTGGTGCCAGGGCTCACTGACTGTCCTCCTCCGCCTCAATGTTCTGACTAGAAGCAAGTAGATCAGATTATATGTTCCTTCTTCCATCTCCATAATGCCTGGATCAGGGGGGGAGAAAGACTCCCACGGGTACCATCAAGACCCCTACCATCCCTGGATCACCCAATTCAGGCATAGCAGGGGTCTATTTTTAAAAAATTAGCTCATAGAAAATTTGATTCATTGATTTTGCAACTACTTGCCTCACTTTGATTGCAAGTAGTTGCAAAACCACTGAATCGGATCTTCTATCAATTTTTTTAAAAAATAAATAAATATAATCATTCCCAAGCCAGGTTGTCTGGGCAGCCCCTCATGTCACTGATGATGCACATATGATTGACATGCATTTTGAAGCAGTGCAAACTAGTGGGGACAACAATCATACCAAAAAAGAAGCGATTACAGAGGGGTAATGAAAAGATCTGCTTTCATAGTGGGAACGACAGACATTTTGGAATCGATTTACCAACACGGAGTGAACATGAATCACACACTGGTTTAAATGTAAATGGGAATGAGCCCTTAAAGTCCAGGAAGTAAAATGTAAACTCCATTACCAACAGAAAATTATGATTACTTTGATATCCAGGATGTCCCTCTCCTTTGTGAGGCTATTCTTTCTAAGATAGTTCTTTTTCATTTTTATATGAGTATGGTATTTTCCTTTGTACAGATCCCCTTTGATGACTTTTTTGCCTACTTCTTATAAGCTCTTTAGCCTTCTTTTTAAAATTTCTTCTGAGATTTGGTCAGTTTTCCCCACCAGCCACTGTCTCGGAGGTGTTGCCTTATATTAGCAGTAGCTGTCAGTCTTCCAATGAATCCTAATTTTCCCATGGTTGTCTGCTCAACAGAGATTACAGAAGCACCAGATGCTCTTTTTTCACAAGGAAACAGAAGCTGTAAAAACTGATTCTAATATCTCCTACTGCTTACAAAAATGAGAAGTTGAAAGCAATATTGAAATGGCAAGTGAAAGGATATTCTATATGTTTGCTCTTTCTTCTCAGTCTACACAACCATAAAAAGTGCTTTCCTTTCTATCCCACTTGACCACCATCAAACTAACATGTCAAGTGCAATGCCACTTTGTGGCAAGTAGACTAAGGAGTCTGTTTCACACCTGTCCATGATAGCACAACTAGGCCCTCATGCTCTCTTCCACACTCTTCCCTAATCCCACCTTTTTTCCCTGTGCACTACCCAGCATGCCTTTCGTTTTGTTGTTGTTGTTATTTCTCAATCAGCTGGGGATGAATTTCCATCAGAAATGGACAACCTTTGTGAAATTAATTGTTCAACTAATTCGGTCTGAAATGGGCAATCTTAATGCATATTTCAAAAGTAAGTTTCACAAGTATACCAACACATGTCAAAGGAGGGACCATAGTCATCAAGAGGATGGACTACATAAGGAAGGCCATGAGACATTTGGGATTGCTTGAAATCTTGAACACATATCTGCCTGATCAGTTAAGTGTCCTGTCAGAAAAGCATTATTATATTTAAATAGTATCAGGAATAATCAAATAAACCTTCTTATACATTCAATGAAATGGGGTTGATCAGTACTACACAATGCTCTTACATTAAATTTGGATGCTAATTGCATACCCTGGAGTTGTGCATAGAGCATTAATGAGAAAGGTCCCTGTTCAGCTCTCAGTTATGAGTGAGAATCCTGACTGGCCTAAATGTTAGCTATTGTAAGGAAGAGCCTTGCTCATGGACAAATCCATGCACACTGGGTACTTTCTTACTGGACAGTGTCTGTGCAGTAATACAGCTACCCATGAATATGGTGCCTATAGATGTGTCTGGTCTTGTGAAGAAGGGACTCCCTTCCTCTGCATTCAGTGGCTAACTGGGTAGTTAGCCTGATGAAACAGTTCAATCAATAGAAGCAGAAGGATACAAGTTCCTCCTCTCTTCTGCACTTTCAAAACATATCTTACAAGGAACTTCTCTGGATCACATTTTGGGAGAATACAGAAACCTGCTAGAATGTGGAGAAGAAGCAAGTCCAACGATTTTGGTTCATTCTTCCTCCTCTCCCAACCTAAGTCTGCCTTTCTTATACACCGATTTCTTATACATGGATTCAAGCATCCATGGTTTGAAAATGTTAAAAAAAAAAAGTATAAATTTCAAATATCAAAGCGTGATTTTCCATTTTTTATAAGGGACACCATTTTGATATGTCATTAGATTTAATGGGACTTGAGCATCCATGGATGTTGTTATCCACAGGGGATCTTGGAACCAAACCCCAGCTTATAACAAGGGTCCACTGTATTTAGGCCAGGAGAGAGAGGGTATCGTGCATTTGTTATATATTTTAAAAAGCTCTCAACATCAACTGAGAGCATGTACAGGTACACAATACTGGAAATTATCTCATGGCCATTTTTGCTTCTGCACTACCAAAATCGTCTGACAGAGCACGCCAGGGGGATGGGAGATGGTTGAGCGGCAGTGCAGCAGCAGTTTTCTATGTGATAACACCTGTTTCCCCCTGTTCCACCCCAATCTCATGTTGTGCATGGCCAGGGAAAAAATGGTCGTGCAATAATCTCCATATTGATACATTGGTTCTGTGAAATCAATCCCAAATATAAGAGGAAGAAGGGAAACAGATTTGAAGAAAGTGTTCCTAATAATGTGAATGAAACACAGGATGATAGTAGAGCTAAATAGAAAAGAATGAAGTTACAGTTAATTCTTTGGGTGTACAACATCAATGAAATATCTTTAGAGAAATGTAATGATGGAAGAAAAGTACAGACACACAAAGGTGAATTTGTCTGAGTATAACAGCTACCAAAGGGAATAGGAAAGTATAAAATGTAAAAGGATACTTTTTTCAATTTTTTAAAAAAGGATTACATTACATATTTTTAATGTCTGCATATCCCTTGGGGTTTGTATATTTCGGTCACATAGTTATCCAATTAAAATGAAAACTCAGTGTGTTATCCTTTAGGTGAGGACAGCTGCCAGCTGCAAAGTTTTATAAAGTCTTTAATCTTGTCCATAAATATTTAACAAGAATTGGTTGGTACACAAGCCAAAGAAAAGTAAGAAATCAAAGGCAGGAGCTCAGCACTAACCCCTGCATTATATAGACAGAGGATAAATTCTCAGCAATAATATTGCTTTGTGTTTTCTTTTAAATTAAAATTATTATTAACATTCATGGAGGGAATTGGCTACACATGCTCCAGCAATCCAACTTCCAGGCTGCTAGAATCATTTGTGGAAGTTACATTTGTGGTGGTGTCACTAGGAGGTGCACCAGTAGTATCACTAGGAGGTGAATCAGTGGGGAAGAAGGTAGGAGGTGCAGCAGTGGGGGAAAGGATGAAGGTAAAAGATGCACACCCTTGCTGGAAGCATTGAAACCCAAAAAAGGAATCCTCTCCTTTGCTTCCTTGCTTGCCCAGCTGTCTGCCCCCAGCAGAACTTTTCAGGTGTCACCGATCAGTGGAAAGCCAGCCAGCTTGGGGACAGGTGAGTGAGGCAGGGGGGAAGGAAGAAGTTAAGGGCACTGCACAAGGTAACGCCAACCCTAGTAATGCCACTGCCTATAACAAGCTCCTACTGATCCAAGGACTTCAAAGCAACATGGATTAGAATGGTGTGTAGAAGACAAAGGCCAAAACCCAATTGTTGGTCCCAAGCAGAAGAGACACATGTGTAACTCTCTTTGATTAAATGGGTCTGCTATAGTTGTTCGTAAAAGAGAATGTTCAAAAGCTTAAAATCACAACAAATGTCAACCTGTAAACATTTTAACCTTCTTTAGACATTTAAACCAAAGGCCTGAAAAACATTTCTGATCATAAAGACTTTGGTATCATATAGTTGTGTTGTTGTGCACCTTCAAGTTGTTTCTGGCCTATGGCAACTCTAAGACAAACCTATCATAGGGTGTTCAAAATCAGATTGCCATTGCCTTCCTCTGAGTCTGAGAAAGTGTAACTTGCTCAAAGTCACCCAGTAGGTTTCCATGGCCAAGCAAGGGGTTCAAACTCTGAACTTAAAGAGTCCTGGGCTGCATCTGCACTGCAAAAATAATGCCATTTGACAACACTTTAACTGCCATGGATTAATGCTATGAAATTCTGGAATTTGTAGTTTGTTCTGGCACCAGAGCTCTCTACCAGGAATGGCTAAATATCTCACAAAACTACAAATATCAGAATTCTGTAGTATTGACCCATGACAGTTAATATGGTGTCAAATGGCATTCTTCCTGCAGTGCAGATGCAGACCTAGGAGATAATCGCATTTTTGCCCTGGCTGTGCATGGGACAGTATCAGGGCAGAACAAGGAAAAATGGGTGTTATTGCACAGAAAATTGCTGCTGCACTGCCGCCTGACCATCACCTGTTCCCCAGGCATGCTCTGCCAGCCAATTTTGTTGGTACATTAGCCTACAGCAGTTTTCTGTGTGAATAACATCCATTTCCCCCCATTCCGCACCAAGCCGGTCCTGTGCACAGCCAGAGCAAAATGGCCATGTGATAATCTCCCAAGTCTAACAATCAAAGTACTAGACCACTATGGCTCCTGTATCATATTACTCATAAATTATATCAATAGTAAATTATATTGTCTTATAATTTATTTTTACCTTTTATGCCTATGCCTATGTTATCGGACATTTTATTGTATTGTACTGTATTCCATTGTATGATATCCAAGTCATATTGATTGGAAATTTCTGCAGACCATCTACAGGCTTTAACGCCCCCCCCCCCCCCCGACTTCAAAAAAGACCTTAAAATACCTATAGGCCAAAATGTATTGGACTTTTCAGCTATTAAACTTCATTTTTCACGATCTCGAGAAGTGCCTTTCTTTTTTCCATGGTCTAGTTTTTCTTTTTCTCTATTCTAATTGACACCTAACAGTTGGATTTCAGCTGAAGTCTGTTACTATTCAATTGACAGTGCTTCCCTGTTGAATAAGAGAGCAACAACAATGGTGTTAGCAAAGTGGCCATGTTGCCTGGGAGAGCCTGGAAGTTCTCAACCAAAAATGTAACTTTTCTAAGATTTACAGTATTGATACAGATTTTACAATGAAGATTCTTTTGTGATTTGCCTATACTATTCATAGAATGATGAAATTAATGGTTAATTTTTTTAAAAAACACACATCTACAGCGTTAGGCTATATACTTATCAGAAAAAAAGTAGTGCTCTGTTGAATGCCTATGCAATAAGTAATGTTTCCTTCTGGAAATCTGGCTATATCAAGAAAAGTATACATTTGCTTAAAAAAACAGGTAGAAAAGAGACCAAAAAGATGGCCCTTCATCTTCTAAAACTGTGTCACAGTTCCAATTGTCTGCTCTTATCTGTCCAGAAAGTCATTACTATTTCAGGACTAGAAAGGTCATTGAAGTTGTGGTCTGCAATGTTCAATCTCATATTACATCAAAGAACAGATACATCAGTGAAGTACATTTGGTGGCAAAATGTTATGAGCTGTAATTTTAGAGACCCTACAAATAGTACAAGTTAGCAGAAGGGCTTCTGTTATAGTTGCATAATAACTTCAGAGTTATCAGGAAAGACAAAAAAGTTCAAGTAGGTTCACAGTGGGAAATAGGGTAGTTGGATTCCATTAGATAAAGCAAAGAAAACGCAAAACGAGCACTGACTTTGCTGCTCTTTTAAATTGATATTTTCAGCAGCACTTTGAAGCGATTAGCAGAACAGACTTGGGTTTCAGCTCTGTTTCCAATTCCTCATGTGACCTAGGCAAAGTCACTTGCTTTTATGCCATATTCCAGTTTTGAGAAGTACAAACGTCTGCCGCTTTACAAAGGAATCCTGAAGCTTAACCATTTTATGTTGGAAAGGTTCCCTGATAAAAATAGCTCAGCAGCTGCTACATTGTTTTGCAACATAGTACCCCAAATATTAGGCACCTGGTGTTCCAGAAAGGTGCAGAAAGCTTCATGGAATGAAATGTGGAAATAGCTGGGCTGTATTATTGTCATTAATAATTACTCTATAATCCATACTTTAATCTATTGACTTAAAATGGCTAGCTTTATATATATAAAAGGTATTTCTAAAGCACCTTGTCATAAATGGGCAAAGTATTTCATATACCATCTCTCTGTGATCCTCACAACAATCTTGTAAGATAAACTAGCATTTTTTTTCCTTGTAGCAAACACATGATACAGCAACCTTCCTGAATCCAAATAGGTCTGGGCTGGCCAGTGGAAGGAGGCCTGCCTTAAACCCCTCACTCTCTATTCCTTGACCTACATGCAAGGAAGTTTGTGTGTAAATGTCATTACTCAATATGAAATATAGAGGAATTGTGACATGACTGAGTAGCTGTGACTTGGCTAAGTCCATCCCGTGATTCATAACTGAGATGAGACATGGAAGGAATGTGTTGCACACATTTCCCTCATCGTAACATTTCCCTGGCAAGGGCCATATTGTGGTGCTGGGAAGTACAGAGGGCAGTGCAGTTGTTGGTAGTGTAGTGGAATCAGGGCTCACAAGGTTGAAGCTCTAGGACTCCTTTGCTAGCGGGTGCCATGACATCACCTACCTCTATGATCCTCTTGGATTCCCAATCTCTTTCGGTTTAATTGTAATCCTTACAGTAACTGGAGCAGAAATGGATTTTCATAAACACAGCCTGTCGTTTTCAATTATCCCTGTTGTACTGTGAGATGGCTTGGTCTTAAGTTTGGATATTAGATTCATTAGCTTTGCATAAATGTTGCTCTAGGCTGAGGTGAAAACTTCTAGCATATATTTTTAAATATGGAAAGAGAGAGAGAACATAGCTTCCTGCATTGGGGAGGGGGGGGGTTGCTATAGAGAATGTCACAGTGAGGTCCTACACTTAGCACTTTGATGCTTTAGCTTTAACACTACATCATTCTGTGTAACATTTAAAGTTACTCCATGTTTTTATAATAATCCTAACATGCCAAAAGATGCAGCAAATTCTTCCAGGTTTTCACTTAGGAGATTATCACACACAGCTTTTAAACTGCAATTATAGCAGTTAAATAGCTTTTTTTGGCAATATTTATACAGTGTTACCTGCAACCTGTAGCTGCTGTATCTTCCAAGCATGGGTAGAGCATCCCTTTTCATTGAAACTTGTCAATAATCTCCCAGTCTCACTGCAATCCCATTAGTCCTCATGTGCGAAACATTGCTGATGCAGCAGATGCAATATTGGCAGTTATGTGGGGTCAGTGTCTCCTCCTCTCTCCTGTCCCCAATCCCCCTTGCTATTCCCAAGCAGCCTGATTTTCTTTATTATTATTTTTCTATTTATTTTCTTTTTTATTTAAATGGCATTAGCATAACTCTGGAAATGCATTAAAAAGTAAAAAATAAAAACAAAAACTGAAAGGCGCACTGGGTAGAGCATAGGGAAGCAGGGTTAAGGAAGAAGAGAAGAGAGTATGATGGTACAAATAGCCCCAGTCATGTGATTGACTCACAAACCTGTATGCTTCCATTTTCTTTAATTAGCATGATTGTGATGAGAATAGGACTCATGCAATATTGTCTATAGTTTCATTGCATATACACAAGGAAAACGTATACAAGATTCTGCTAGACCTCAGTTTAAATATTAATGATGTTCTAATAAAACTATATTTAGGAACAGAAGAAGTCCGTTTCAGAGAAAGACCAAAGTAAATGGCAGTATTCTATTCCCATAGTAGCCATCAGTTGCCTATGAGAATCCCACAAGCAGCATATGAATGCAACCGCACCTCACCTTTTATATTCTATAGCAAATGTGTGTTTTTTTTAATTTTTAATTTTATTTCAAAGATTTATATCCCACTTTTCTCCCACAATGGGATTCACAATGAGATATTGTTCAAAAGGGATATGGCTTCTGATATTGAAGGTGATATATGACCAGCTTGACTACATGCTGTCCAGTGACTACTAGACTAGAGGCTACTAAGCTATAACAGAGTGTCTTGGAGGTCTCTCATTCATAAGGTCATCCTAGGTTGAAGTCAACATGATGGCAGTTCACCACCACCACCACCACCATTTTTTAAAACAACTTATTTTCATTTCCTGAATCTGAAGAATATTGGTAAATAGGAACCTGAGAAATGTGCGAGAAATTGGCTAGATTGATAGAGATAGTACACAGAGTGGGGGAGAAATGTCACACCGTTTTACTTTAAAATGAGAAAGTTAAGCATGTTTTATTTGAGAGTACAAACATACCACAGCAATAGTCTCACAGAATATATTAAATTGTTCAAAGAGTTATCTTCTTTCTGCATAAGGTAGGCATTTGACACGCCATGTTCAGGCATTATTCACCTTGCTTGTGTGGAGAGCCTCCACACTGGGAACAATCGCTCCTCTTCAGACACTTCACTTTCCACATGAAGTAAAAGATGCTGAAAGAGTGATTCCATGCTCATTTGATGAAAAAAAGCAAGGTAATGGCTGAATTAGAGTATCTACCACATATATCTCGATACCTGACTTAACATACATTTCTTCACTCTCATAATCATGAACAATAATGTATGTTTTGTTATAATCCAAAAAGGAACTGACACAGGGTGCAGAATTAAACTCAAAGAGACTTAGGTCTAGTCTGCATTGCAGAAATAATGCCGTTTGGCAGTTTTAACTGCCATGGCTCAATGGCTATGAAATTCTGGGATTTGTAGTTTTATGAGCTATTTCTCTTCCCTGTCAGAGAGCTGTGGTACCACAACAACCTACAAATCTCAAAATTCCATAGCACTAAGTCATAACAGTTAAAATGTTGTCAAACCAGTGCAGAACCTAGCTCTGAGCAGAAATGGCTAAGACAGACCTGACCTCTTTGTCACACCCATACAATACAATCTTGTTAGCCAATTGAACCCACAGGTTCAAGAATGTTTCTTCCCATATCTATATGCTGTGGGGAGGGTGGACTATGCTTCTTTCACATCCCCATTCACAGATATTTAAATTATCCTCCGCTTTCAGTGCCATCTGTTTCTGGATTAAATCCAAACTCAGCATGTCCCCTGGGAGAGGCTGTTTCCAGTTTGCCAGCAACACCCAGGTAGTTCAGTCCTTAGCAGGAGCAAACTCAGTACTGCACAGGAGGAAAGGATTCAATGTCAGTAGCACAGCTTCAGGTTAGCAGGGAAGGTGTCCACTTGAACAGCAATGACTCCTCTAGTTTATGAATAAAGTTTTGAATAAATGAATATGAGTATGAATTTTTTTAAAAATCATCTTTTTGGTACATATGCATATGTTTATCAGGAGTGAGCAACTATTGGAGTCTAGAAAACCACATTAGCTCCTTAAGGGAATCTGGAGGGCTTCACTCCTCTTTTGCAAAAAAGAAATGCACCAAAGCCCCACCCAGGATCCTCTAGGAGAGCATTTTGCTGTGGCTTTAGGGCCAACTAGGCCATTTTAGGGGCAGGGGAGACACTTTTTGCAACATTAAATGACCAGATAATCTCCTCCATGTTTTTTTATGCTTCTTCTGGGCCCCAAATGTCCCCAAAGGGTTCAAAACATGGCAAAATGCCCCCTAGAGAGAATTTGTGAAGAAAAAAGTATCCCCAAGGGTCCCGAGGGTCACAGAAATGATCTACATGACCCATAGCTATACTTTGCCCACCTGAGTGGGTGGATGGATTATGAGAGTGAAGAAATATATGTTGAATCGGTATCACAGTATATGTGGCAGATAGACTAACTCAGCCATTACCTTGCTTTTTTCAACAAATGAGCATGGAATCACTTAACCTTGTCCTCTTCCAGCATCTTTTATTTCATGTGGAAAGTGAAGTGTCTGAAGAGAAAATGCTCTCCACATAAGCAAGGTGAATAATGCCTGAATATGGCATGTCAAATCTTATGCAGATAGAAGATAACCCTTTGAACATATAGACAGACAGACAGATGCTTGCCAACTTAGGATGCCACTTCTAACGAAGTGAGCTCTGCTCCACAAAAGCTTATGTTTGCTAAAATATATCTGTTAGTTTTTGAAGTGCCACAAGATTCTTTGTTTTTGCTGTAAGCAGCTGGCACCATGGTCCCTCTGGAAATATCTTGGACAAATGATACAGGAAAAATGCCACAATCCTCTTCATGAAGTAGTGACTGCAGCAGCAGCTTCTTAATGGAAACAGCAGAGAGAAGGCTACTCATTTGGAGTGTGTGGGCCCACAAGGGGTGCTGAATTGTGGGAACCAGCTGCATGATATCCAGAGCATTTCTCCCCATCTCTGCCAAGACAACTATTTGGCAGTAATAACTGGTAACGGAGAAGCAGCTGTATTCACTATGATTGCAAGCAGATAGTATAATGAGAGCACCCCGCCCTCCATTTGAATCTGAAATGAAATGATCTATACTGGACTGGATATAGATGGGGCGGCCTTCTACACACTCTGCTTTTTCATTCAATGCAATTCCCATCTTTTAAGTCTAAAATGATTTCTTAAACTTTTTTCCTATAAAAATAACCTCAATCCAGAAATGTGATCAATAGACTGTGTATCAAACAGAAACAAGGGATCATTTTTCATATTTAAAAAGGAGATGGAAATGTAATATAAATGTAAAGCCAGAGGCCCATATCTCTATTTCCAATCTGCAAGCTAAGGATGGTTTCTATGGCAGCAGAAAATGTAGAGGATTTTTTATTATTATTATTCAAAAGCACTATTGAATTTAAGAACAATCACTTATCCCATATTTCTTTTCTTTTCTGATGCTATGCCAAATATGATAAAACATCAGGCATTTATACTGTGAAATGTACTTCCACGTTAAAGAAGACATGCTAAAAGTTGTCCCTTCCCTTATATTCTTCTTCTCTTTCTAGTGCGAAAAATCAACCATTTGTGGAATGAAGGAGGGCATCTGGTTGTTGTCTTATAAACAGCTGGGAGGGAGAACCTAATTTAATTAACAATATTAAGCTAGGAGAAATGGAAAGAGCTTCAAAATTAGTCATGATTTGCCATCAACACTTCCGTTAGAGTTATAGAAATTAGAATATATTTAAAGTAAACAGCTGTGTGGCTGATCATCATTTCCCACTTTCAAAATTAGAAGCCCTTTAGATTCTTCTTTTTAAAAATCTGACAACAGGATTTACTGAAGGCTGTACACTGAGCAGACATGTTGTGTGCTCCATTTCATCTAATGAAGGACTGGCAGTGCAAGGCTAAAATCTAAATATTGCAGACCAGAACCCACAAGTGACTTGAAATGCCAGGAAACATACTTACTATTTGAGTTTATATCTGGCTTTCTCTCTTTCTCTATGAAATCTCAGAGCAGGTAACAAAGTATTACCAACATCACCTAAAGTAAATAAACCATAATTTATTCATCTCTACGTACAAATGCCAACCATCTTACAAAAAGTATTAAGGGGGGTGTGAGACTTTTAATGCTTCACATTAGCGTGTGGAAATAGCATATTTTGGGATGACAGCTTCTCACATCCCTCAACAAGCATAAGGATTCTGGGAACTACAGTCAAAAAAGAGGAAATTTTTCAAGCTTTGCTTTAGATGTTGTTGGACTGCCACAGCTATAAATCCCACATGAAAGGCTATTCTATGGCTGATGGGAAATACAGTTGAACAATATCTAGATGGCCACACATTCCTTGCTTCTCCTTCAATCACTAAGTGGAGTTGTCCCAGATTCTAATACAGATTTCAGCAATAGCAAGTTCATTTCTATACTGCTTATAAGTGCACTTAAGCACTCCCTAAGTTGTTTACAATGTGTAAGCCAATTGCCCCCAACTGAGTCAGCCCTGAGCCCCTGGCTGGTATTGAACTCACAATCTTGTGGTTTGTGAGTGAGTGATTGCAGTAAAGGCATTTAACCACTGCACCACCTGGGCTCTTAAAACACAAGGACTACAGTGTGATGACTCTCCTGCAATTGCCAGTCACATAAAAAAGGCAGAGAGTGGTTATAAAAGCAAATAGGCTGAGGCTGTTGCCACACTGCACTTTAACTTCATGGCTCCATCCTATGGAAACTTGGGGTTTGTAGTTTGTTTGACCCTGGAGCTCTCTGAAAGAGAAGGCTAAATATCTCACAAAACTACAAATCCCAAAATTCCATAGCATGGAGTCATGGCAGTTAAAGGCGCATTACAGACCGCCATAAGGGACGTCCTCAGGATGTCCTAGGTTTAAAAAGGGGCATCACTTCTTGATGCCCCCAAGCCTAATACGTTCAAACAAGGCGGCGCGGACATGACGCCATCCCGCTGCGCAAGGGCGCTTAATGCGCCCTTTCGTTGGCGGAGGAAGGAGCTCTGAAACGGAGCTCCTTCCTGGTCTTGCATCGCTGGCGCAGCCTTTAGATGGCTGCGCCCAGCGACGCAGAGGAGAAAAGGGCCAAGCAGCCCCTTTCTCCTCCTCCCCGCCACCGCGGGGTGTCCTTGGGGCTTGAAGCCCCAAGGACACCCCTTTCCAGGCCTCGGGGAAGTGGCCTTTTGCTGCTTCCCCACAGCCTGGAAAGTGGCAGATCGGGGCCTCAGCGGTTGCCACTCTGGCCGCTGAGGCCCCGATCTGGCGGGGAAAGGGGCAGGTGCAGGCCGCCACTTTTCAGCGGTCTGTAACGCGCCAAAGTGATGTCAAACTGCATTAATTTTGCAGTGGAGATACAGCCTGAGCTCATCTATATCACTTTATCCATTTAATTTAATCACTTCCTTATTTAAAAAACAATTCACATGCTGGAGCTGGAGCAGAGAATTGCACCACTGTGATATTTGGCATGGGTATGACTGTGTGCATTAAGAATAGAACATAAATAATTAGTTAAAATCTATTATGCTGGGCTGGAAATTTTTTAATGAAAAGGAGCTGCTTAAAATATTTTGACTAATTTCAGCTGAACTTTCAGCCCTAACTTAATTCAAGAATTAAGCTATAAATTAAGTTCAAGAATTAAGTTATACATGAAATTATTAATTAAATGAGAATTAAATGAGAAAGGGTGCTAAAGATCCAACAAATTTCAAGATAGTATAGTTAATTCTAAAAAGAAAAGATTTTAAATAAAGAAGGAATATTTAGGACAGATTGGAACAAAAGGTACTTGTTTTCTTTTCATCCAGGTAGTCTTCCACACAGAAGCTCTTCATCTTTCCCAGGAAACTGAAATTGAAGCTCTCAACCCTAGACCTTTTCTCTGGAATCCATGTGAGAATCAGTAATAAAGTAATAAATCAGCAATAAGCATGGATAGCATTTTTCAGCTTCATCCTGATAAGGCTTTTAGTACAGGCATTTAACTTAAATTTAAATGGTAATTTAACATAAACTTAATAGTTAAATTTGTCCCTCTTCTAACATAAACCCAATTGAACTAAATTTTCCAGCTTATTAGATGGTAACAAAAAGCATGAATTCTTCCTGACCTATCTTTTTAGCCTAACCTACCTCAGCAGATTGTTATAAGAATGAAATGGAAGAACCAATTTGTATATTGCTTTTAGTAAAATGAGATTTTTAAAAACAACAGGGTCACAGTTTGCAAACTGGACTGCTATGGACCCACAAATCCAGTTGCATCACATGTACCACAGTCCTACCCTGTCAGAACAGGGTGGGAGGCTGTGGCATAATATACATCAAATACGACAGTAACACTTTTAACCATGGCAGCTTGAGCACCATACAGATTGCAAGTTTTAATGGTCTTAATCTGTTGACAAAAATATTCTTTATGTGATGACTGCAGTACAATGCTGATAGTAATTAATTATGCCCCAAACATTTGAATAATCCAAATAACTTCTTGTATGATTAGATTTTGGAAAGGGCTAATGGAGGCCCAAACAGCCATGAAACTGTAGGGAAAAAGATGTGTGTAAGGGGCTGCCTTTGAAATGGTGAGTTGAAGTCATCCCCTCTCCCCATCACTCCATGAACTGCCATGCAAAACACACTCTTTGATAACCCCATAGCTAGGGTTGCCATAAGTCAGGACCTCCAAAGCGGGACAAATGTAGGACAACATTTTCAAATATAGGACACATTTTTTAAAAAATGGAGGGCACACAAAAAAATTCAATGATTTTTTTAAAAATGTTAATATAAATGCATGTTTCTTAGGCATGATCAAAATGGTGCACATTTTGGCATTATTCCTAGACAGATGGCAGAAATGTACTTCCCTTTCTGGCCAAACACCCCCCCCCCCAAATTCCAAAACACACAACAGCACATTTGGGCATTTGACATGGCTTCTTACATATTTCAGAGGCTTATTGCATAACCAATCCCTTTGGGTTTAACATTTAACATGGTTATATATTTAACATAGGTTATTACATATTTCAGTTGTTTATTCCATAACCAAGGTCACCATAAGTTGGAAAGGAGTTGAAGGCACACAGAACAGCAGCAACAGCAACAGAGGAGGAAGAAGGGGGAAGAAGAAAAATGAATGAGAAGGAGAAAGAAGAAAAGAAGGAGAAAGAATAGGAAAAATAATATAAAAATAAGATGAGGAGGAGGGGAAGAAGAGGAGGAAGAGTGGAAGAAGCAGCGGAGGAGGCAGAGGATAAGAAGAAGAGGAGGAGGAAGAGGGGAAGGAGGAGGAAGAGGAAGTAGAGAGGAAGAAGAAGGGGAGGAAGAGGGGAAGAAGAAGAGGAGGAGAAGAAGAGGAGGAGAAAGAAGAGGAAGTAGAGAGGAAGAAGAAGGGGAGGAAGATGTGAAGGAGGAGGAGAAGAAGAAGAGGAGGAAGAAGAGGGGGAAAATAGGAGGAGGAAGAAGAAAAGGAAGTAACGAGGAAGAAGAAGGGGAGGAAGAGGGGAAGAAGAGGAGGAGGAGGAGAAGAAGAGGGGGAGGAAGAGGAGGAGGAGGAGGAGAGGAGGAAGAAGAAGAGGAAGATGAAGTGGAGGAGAAAGAAGAGGAAAGGCTGTTTTCCCTGCCTGGGTTCCGTCCTCGGCGGCGGAGCCCAGGAGGGGAAAGAATCCTCCCCTCAGGGAGGCTTTCTTTCCCTGCCTGGCCTCCGTCCCCGGCGGCAGGGCCCAAGAAGGGAAAGAAGTCTGGCCTCGATGAGGCTTCTTTCCCTCCCTCGGCTCCGGCAGAGCCAAAGAGGGGAAGGAAGCCCCCCTGCCAAAGGAGAGAGGCCTACACAGGTCTCTCTCTTTACCCCGCCCCCGCTGTTGCAGACTTTGCAACAAAGCCCGGGCGTGGGGGAAATCCCGGGACAAAGGGCAAACCGGGGCGGGACCGTGCAGACCCACCCAAACGTGGAAAAGTCCCGCCCCCAGGCGGGATATGGCAACCATACCCATAGCAAACCTGCCATTTGTTGTAGAGATTGTTATAGAGGTGATATGATAACCCTGTTTAAATGTTTGTAGGGATATCATACTGAAGATGGAACAAGTTTTCCGCTTCTCCAGAGACTAGGACTCAGAGCAATGGATTCAAACTACAGGGGAAAAGATTCCACCTAAACATTAGGAAGAACTTCCTGATGGTCAGAGCTGTTTGACAGTGGAACACACTCCCTCAGAGAGTGGTGGAGTCTCCTTCCTTGGAGGTTTTTAAACAGAGGCTGCATGGGCATCTGTCGGGGGTGCTTTGATTTTGTATTCCTGCATTGCAGGAGGACTGGATGGCTGCTCTTATAGTTTTACTGCCAATGAGATAGAGAGTGCTACTTGCATGATGTTTTGCCCAAGCGGACTGAGAGGGAGCCATTCCGCTTTCTGATCCATCTCAGGTAGCCCTGAATGTCTTTGGTCAGCTTTGGTAGCTTTGACTATCAGGGCATATAAGCTATGTCTTATGTTTGAGAATAAAAAACTCTCTTTAAATATTACAAAATCCTTAAACACTGGTGACATCCTTGCAAATAAACTTAAAAGCAGATCGGAGCTGTGCTTCTTGGAACTTCTCACCATTTTGACATGTAGGTAGAGTGGAACAAAATAAACCAAATAGTATGCATGTGCATTTACTGGATAGACAGGCAAAGAAACCATAAGGAAAGTTGGCAAAAGACATCATTGTCATACACAAGCCTTTCTGGTGGGAGATATGAGCTTGAATGTCAAGCATGTAATTCTGAATAAAGCTGGGAGAAGCTGCTTTTAGACCGCAGTTCCCATAATCTCCCAGCCATCATGACCCATAATCTTATTGGATGGAGATAATAGGAGATGTATATTTTCCAAGCTTTTGTTCTAAATGGAGGAAAATGTAGATTTTCCATGCTTTGGTTCTAAACATGGAAAAGAGTGACAGTAGGCAACCAGGAACAGAGAAAAAATAGAACATAGTCTTGATTCCATTTTCTTGCTTCATGTGACACAGATTTACCATCTGATGAGTATTGTTCCCACATGGTTTTTCCAGAAATCAGGAATTTGGATATTTTGTGTTAATATTACTGCAAGCTAAGTTTGGCCTTTAAATATTAGCATTTACATTTTAATGAAATAGCAGAAGAAAATCAGATTGACAGGTGTAATACAAATTGGACAAAATAGCAGAGTAAAATTATATGCTGCTTTGAAATTCCCATTAGTGATAACGAGGTAAGTACATATATCTCTGGATGCTGAACTGAAAATGTACTTAAGGGGGGAAATTCCAGGGTGAATAAATGAACAGGAAATTGACTTAGAAGTAATTATTCTTCCTCCATAACTTTTGGGGCAAAATTCTTTAAATTGCACAAGTTCCTTAATGAACATAAGTGAACCTGCTCTGTCTATTTTTTTAAAAAATGGTTTCTTGTCATATTCATTTCCTAAAATACTGTACCCAGAGGCTCTTTTTTATTTTACTAATTCAGTCACATCTCCATCTTTTACATCACTCGCCTCTCCAGTTAACTGTCCTGTTTCCTGGTAATAAATGAGCACCTCTGAAATATGGATGGATCTCAAGCTTAGTTTGGCTTTAATGTTAATAAGAGAAGAGACCACCATGCAGTTCAGCATTCTTAAGAGTTATACCATGGTGCAACATTAAATTCTGACCACAGGAGCTCATCATGTCTCTTGTCCCCTCAAGGGTAGCCCAAAAGTGCAAGCAGCTGTATTGATCCATATCAGTGAAAACACTTGTCATATCCACTGGGAGTAGGTCTTTTGTGAAGTTAATGGATCTTAATTGCCTAAAACAGACTAAGCATGCTGTAATTATATATAATTATATTTATAACTAACCAGAAAGTCCCACAACTTCAGCTCTGGAAATCCTGGCTTTGCTAAAGAGCTCAATGGTACATAATCATTTACATAATCAGTGGTGCCATCCACATTTGGCTGTGGATGAGAAAAATAGGTTGATAAGGAGCTTTACAATGACTAACAGAGATGAGGATTCAGAGTGAAAACTGAAGAGGGCTCCTGTGCCTTTAATGGCTGTGTAGAAGAGGGATTTTAACAAGTATTGTTTGTCTGGAGGTGCCAGTTCCCATTAACTGATGTTCATACTCTCAGACTTTATCACACAAAGGGTAGAGAAGCAAAATTTTAACAGGATAAAAGCATCTTTGACCAGTAGTTATCAAACAGCATCATGACAGTCCTGCTACCACCTTGCATTCCATTTGTTTTGCTGTAGTGCACCTTTTCATTTACAGGCAAACCTTGTCAATAGGCTCCCAATCTCACCTTTATTCCTACCTTTTATTACTACCTTTGTGTGATAGAACCCTTCTGTTGCAGTTCTGCTTCTCAGTGGAAGACAGTAGGTGTAATTCTGCTCCACCCCCTTTCTCCCCCTCACAGTGATTGTGGCAGCCAACAGCTACCTGAGACTAGCTGCTGTGTGTACATTCATGCAGCAGCTAGCTTTGGGAGGTGGTTGGCAGCCACAATCACTTGTCCAGTCTGCTATGTAAATGCACACAGCAGCTCCATACTCTGGAAGTAGGGTAGTAATGATCACAGCTGCCAACTGCCTCCTGTAGCCAGTTGCTGTATGTACTGTACATTTATACAACAGGCAGTTTTAGGAGGCAGTTGACAGCTGTGATCACTCTTTCCCACTCTTCTTCCTGGAAGGTGGCATTTGAAAGTGTGAAAAACAGATATCACAACAACCATGATTTGCCAAAGAGCAATTGTGGAGGA
Source organism: Sceloporus undulatus (assembly GCF_019175285.1). Taxonomy (NCBI): domain Eukaryota; kingdom Metazoa; phylum Chordata; class Lepidosauria; order Squamata; family Phrynosomatidae; genus Sceloporus; species Sceloporus undulatus. Next base: position 235,406,280 of record NC_056522.1, read on the forward strand.
AAGTGTTTTTAAAATGATATCAAACAGGTATGCTTCCATTCTTAAAGTGGAATGATTGTTGTAGAACAGCAAGCTGGTGTGATAAAGTCCTTAGCCAGTTGATTGCTCAAGGTGCTTGTCTACATCTATTACATGCTTGAGGTTGTGCTTATTGAGGATTTGAGATAGGAATATACCCCAGGAACTTGTAAGAAATCTTCTCCTCTGGCTCTTTATGAGAACTTGGAGGCCATCCCTTATAACCATATACCAGCCACAAATACTCTGAAGGTGAGGATCCTCTTATTTATTCATTTCATTTCATTTCTAGGTCGCCTTTCTCCTAGAAAGGGACCCAAGGCGGCTCATAGATAAAATCATATAAAATTTTACAATAAAAAAATTAAACATTTAAAATCATCTAGCTAAAAACAGTATAAAATCAAATAAAACATATGTGTTTTCAGCCCAAAGCCCAAATTCAATTTAAGAAAAGTTCTTGGCAATGGGCTGGGGGGAGGGATGGAATGGTGTGATAAAACATAGAAGCAAATTTCTGATCAAATTCTTTATTGCCAGGATCTAAGTCTGATGAGATTTTTGATTGTGCTACATTTAGAATTTTTTATTTTTGAATGGGCAACAAGCTCTACAAGATGGGAACAATGATGTCATGAAGAATGGTGTGTGAATATCTAGGGAACTGGCCAGATTGAGATCCCCAAAGTGCAAGCTTCAGCCCCAGGACCTGAGGGTCCCTCCTCCTGTTACAACCCCGTCTGACTTAAATGTTTGCATGCTCTTGCTGAATCAACTCAGGTTTGTATTGTACATTACAGAGAACGCAAAACAGGCTATCTAAGGACTTGCTTTTTGTGTACCTCAGCTTCATCCCAGCATTGCATGTCTGAAATAACTTTCTTTATCCTTCAATCTCTGTCAGGGATTTAGTTTATTTTTTTTTACTCACTTTATTCCAAGATCTGGATTTCTTTTCTTTTCTTTTCTTTTTTTAACAAGTTGTCAAATCACCAGTTGAGATGCCAGGGTCTTTTTGGACAACTTGTCTCCTGCTGTGCCATAACATATTTATTCTGTTGCTATTCAGAAGATGTGTGCAGAAAGCTCTGGATTTCATTTAATTTTGCTTTATTTAATCTCTTGAGATGTTTCTAGGCATATCAGCTGCCTCCTATACCTCTTCCTACATTTCTAGCTTGCAGTTGTTAAAGGCTGAATGAATCCTGTGGGAAAATATGACATATTGGTTTGTCAGAAAAGAAAAGTGACTTCGAACAATGAATGGTAAATTACAGGAATGTGGAGAGTTTTATTCTGCAGCACCCTTCTGTCTTTCAACACCCATCTGGCCAATGTACATTTATGAAAAGGTTCATAATATTAGTCTCAGTTTTTGTGGAGATGGGTAGTGGTAGTCCCTGTTTAAAGTCAAGCTACTGAAAGCGACTCAGCATTTATGCATTGATTCACTTGGTGTACTCTAGCTGAGATTACCAATAGGATTCAGACCATGGTCTTCAGTTTAATACACCTGAATGGGATACCTGGACTTAAAACTCAAATTAGCCTTCTTTAATTCAGTCCAGATAAGAGCATCTTTGTTTTTCTGGGAGGAATATCAAATTATGAAACCCTTTAATAGAGCTGGAAGGTACCCCAAGGACAGTCTAGTCCAGTGGCTTATTGAAGGCAGGAATCCACCACTAAGAAGTTTATCACACCCATTCCCCCCCCCCCCATTATGGGCACATCAGACAAAAATGGCACTCCTCAGCACTGAATGGGGATGGCCTGGCACTGGGTGCCAGAATGGGGCCTTTTGGAGGATACTTTGGTGTGCGATAAAATTTGTTTTTTCTCAGTCGCGCACGCCCATGAGCATCTCCTTCCTGTGCCCATAACAGGGGGGAAAACGGGTGCAATAAACTTCTAAATCACCTCTGAGCAGTGGACATCCAATCTTTGTTTAAGAACGTAAAAGAAAAATGAAGAGTTCAACATCTTGTGAAGGAGTTTCCACCACTGCTAAGCAATTTTTAATGTTCTTCCCTTAGCCATGGTTTTGGGAAATAGGAAGGATATAAATGATGAAAATGTTTTTCTGGGACCTTCTTTCTTAGAACTGGAATCTACTGATTCGGGTGCTATTCTCTAGAGAAAGACTAGAAGTGAAGAGAGCCAGTTTAATATGGTAGTTTTAGTGCTGGTCTAGGCCTCTGTTAGAGCAGGGTTTGAATGCTTGCTCAGCCATGGAAATCCACTGAATGACCTTGAGCAAGTTATGCTTTCTCACCTTCAGAGGAAGGCAATGGCAAACCCCACCTGAATAAATCCTGCCAAGAAAGCTCTGTGATAGGATTGCCTTAAGGTCTTTTTACGTTGGACACAATTTGAGGGTGCACAACAATAACAACAACAACAATAACCACTTCTGGAGCAGCAGGAGACAAGCTCACTCCATCTTCCCCATGATAGCCCTTTAAATGTTTGAGTTCTCTATCATATCATCACTCAGTTTTCTCTTCACAATGCTAAACAAACCCATCTCCCCAACCCATTCCAGTTTATCTGTGATCTACCAAGATGCCTAGATTCTTTTCATACATACTTTTGTTTTTGTTCCTTCTTTCAATATGCATTCCCTCCTCCCAACTACATAACAACTTTGAAAGACTAGGGGTGGGAAAGAGATGGTTAATGGAACCAGAGGGATTGCTTAAAACTGGTGAAACTTCCTGCTAGGTCTTTGGTTACCTTCCTTTCATTAAAAAGATTGCTGCATGATCTCTGTTAGTACCTGGATCTGTGTTAAGTCTCCCAGGCATAACTGTTTAGCTCACACTAAAGGTTGGATGAATGAGAGCGGCAGAGGGGTCAGTACTTCAAGGATAGATTACACTCTTGTCTTTCACCAGGGGATGGTTCCTTTCTTAAAATAAGAGTTAAACTATAGTGGTCCTTTGCCTTACGCGGGGATATGTCCCGGACCCTGCTGCATAAGGCAAGTTCTGCCTATGCTCAAGTCTCATTGAGGATAATGGGGCTCATGCACGTGGCGGCGTGGTGGTGCGACTGTCGTGGGCATGCATGCCATTCATTGAATGGTGCGGGGCTTCCAGCATAAGCTGGAAGCCGCGTAAAAGGCACCTGCTTATGATGCGGGCACACTGTATAGTTCTTACATTGACTTGTTGATAAGTCAACTCACAATTTTGGGGTAGTTTTTTGACTAAAATTTCTAGACTTATACATGAGTATATACAGTACTTGTCACGATCTGGAGATTTGATGAAGGGCACTGGAATTTGCTACCAGAGTACTTATTTGGGTTGTGTGGCAAAGTATGGTCCTAGTCTCACAAGTCCCACCCCCAAAAAAGTGTTTGTGCATGTCTTGGCCTCTACTCTACTCTCTACTCTTTACTCGCTTTAAAATTTGGCTTTGAAAGATTCAGCAAAGTTCATAGGTTAGGATAGAACTTGAAATTTAAAGCATCCAAATTTGGGGAAAAGAAAAACAGATAGCAATGTTTTATGTCAGCTTCCAATATGATCAGAGACATTTTATACCAGCTCCCTAGGTTGGCTTATTTTAACTGAGTAAAAAATTGGACTGAAGATATAGCTGAAAATGATGACAAAGATTCATAAGGAGGCACACTAATATTGGAGCAAAAGTGCAGTCTTTTGAAAGAACATTCCAACAACATCTAGAGAGCTGACATTGCTGACATTGTCCATTTCCTGCTTTAGAAGTAACTTTTCATATTATCTGCTGTATTATGAGGCAAACAAATTGTTATCTGGCTTCTCCCATCTTCAACTAGATCCTGTCTCCCACAGAGGCAGGCCCCGGTTGGGGAAAACTCCTGGAAGCTAGACATCCAGCCCTCTAGATTTTCTACCACGTCTGCTCGTCTCAAGTCCTGGGTTTCATAGAGTGACAGGGCTGCCTGACTTGTGTTGAGTGAGTGCCATTAAGTGTGAGGGGTGCCCGAGAATGGGGAACTCAGCAAGCTTTTCAGAGTCTTAGAATCATAGAGTTGGAAAAGACCACAAGGGCAATCCAGTTCAACCACCTGCCATGCAGGAATATACATTCATACCATCTTCTGATATGCCTAGATTTTCCATGGGGATCCACATCGCTTATTTGGATGACGTTTCCTTGGCATCCTGCTGAGGATGATTCTTGACAAATCCCATTGTGCCCTGGAAGTTCTGGATCCATTAAGAAATATTCAGCTTCACAGGAATATCCAGCTGCCACTGAGTTCCGAAACTACATCCTCTGTATCCAAGTCTTTCAGACTGGCAAGTGGTACTGATGGTTAACATCAGCTGCCTTAGCGAACCAGAGATGAGTGTACAGTTAGCATGGCAAAACCCATCCACCTCAAAATACTGAGGGACAGCTGGCTGTTTTTCTATAGGATGTTTCCTGCTCTCCTGCATATTCAGAAGAAACAACTACACCTCTCCAATCTCCTCCAAAAAGTTAAGATTTGCTTGATGAATTATCTATTAAGCTTTCTATTCACTGAAAATATATAAGTGTGTATAATGAAGGTTATCTTTTCCTAGTGAACCAAATGAGATGGTTCATGAGCTTCCTTCTAACATAATTTTTTTTTTTTTTTGTATTATTTAATTTTTTGGCTAGCTTGCTTTACACACTATCTTGCTCATCTGTTCTCAAGCATAGTTATCCCCTGAAATTCGGTTGAGTTACCCACTAGAACGAAAAGGCTTCATATTGTATTCCCTGAACTGCCTGTCTCCAAATCCTATTTTTTTAAAAATGAAATGAAATTCAACATCATTTTATTTATTTATTTATTTATTTGACCCTCATCTATTAAAAAACATTGCCACCTTCTGGCTCATCTCTAAAACTGAACACCTTATCAGAAAGGAGTGCTTACTCTGTTAATGAATGTGTCTGATCATAAAAGTCAAGTTTGCCTTGAACTTTTGCAGGAAAATGCCATTGATAATAAAGGAGAGTGCAAGGGAAAGTGCATAGGCAGATTTATTATCACTGTACTGTGTAGGTTAAGTTTAAGAGCAACGTTATTATAGTCACACAGCTCTGCACAGTTTAAGACAAACTGCAGACTCCCTCAGCTGTGAGTCATCTAAGCTACTGAGTGGCAGCGTTATCCAACATGAGTCAAATATTAATTTAAAGAGCAGAGAGCATAACAGAAAGGGCATGGAAACATTAACTAAGCAGACAAATAACAAAAGGATCACTCCTTGCTGCTAACATCAAAAAGTAATCATTGTTATTATATGATGTTATGAATCTAGGTTGTCTTGATGTGCTGTGAAAGGGTCTCTTGCTTTGGTTTGAGCCAGAATGTTACAATAAATGGGCTCAGAGATCCTTGCCTTCAGAATTTGCTGGCACCCATTTAGTCACTCATGGAAGGAGGTTGCGAAATGACAAGCTTGCTGAGAGAATCAAAGGGCCAAGCTACAGATGAACCAAGAGAAGCATGATCCATGGTTAATTGCTAGGCCTTCTGAATTAATTTGTAGTCCAAATCCATTACTTTGGACACTGGGAAAGTGATCTGGAGATATAAGGAAGTGTATCGCTTCTTCTCACCCCATTTATCTGATGTGGGTTCTATCCAGTGAAGCTCACATTAGAAATGTACAGGCGTATATTGCTGGAATATTAGAACTGATAACCTAGTCCATCTTGCTGACAGTTATCAGCTACAAAACTATGTCTGATGCATGACCACCAATACCCCTTTAATAAACCTTTATTGTACCTTCTGGGGCACCTGCTCTACTTCTGAAAAGCTCACATCAACAGCAAGGTCTTCCCAGTATATAGTCCAAATCCCCTTTCATGTAATTTGAACATGTCAATTCAGGTACAGTACTACCTTCTGTAGCAACAGGGAACCATTTAATCCATCATCCCAGCAAGAGCCCTTCAAATGTTTAAAGATAGTTATATTACCTCTTAAGATAAACACACTGAATTCTTTCAACATTTCCAGACAGAACTGTTCTCTGAGCCCATCCATTTTTGTTACCCTCTCTTGGATATGTTTAAATGTGTCAATATCTTTCTTAAATGAGGCTAGATAGAACTGGCCATAGTATTCTAGATGAGGTCTAACTAGAGAAGAATAGAGTGGCACTACAACTTCTCATGACCTGGAAACTATACTTGCCGTAGTATAGTGGTTTCAGTGTTGGACTAAGGAGCAAAACAGATGGCCCTGAAGCAGCGGCTTCACAAAACCCCTTTCAGTGCCAGATTGGGCCCGCAGCAACCGCACGCCAAAAGCCCGATCTGGCACTTTGCTGAACCACAAAGAACTGGCAAAATGCCACTCCTTTTTAGAGCGGCAAAAGGTCACCCTTACCATGGCAGTGGTGGCTTCCCCATGTTTCTTTGGCACAACACGTCTAAATGCTGCACAAAAGAAATAGTGTGATGCTGCCCTCTGTGCGATCGGGCAGGCAGCATGACGCTGGCATTGGGGCAAAGTTGGGGCATGCGGCATGTTGTTGCCATGCCCCTACTCTACCACAATGCTGGCATTTTATGCCAGTCTGTTTAGCCCCTAAGACAGCAGGAGACCATGGTCTGAATCCCCACTTGGCTATGGAAACCCACTGGGTTGTCCAGGTCACACTCTCTCAGCCTCAGAGGAAGGCAGTGACAAACTCCTTTTGAAAAAAATCATACCAAAAAATGATAGGAGTCATCTTAGGATTGCTATAAGACAGAAATGACTGGAAAGCACACAACACACACACACAACAAACTTTCATTGTTCTGTGTTGAAATCTGTTTTGTTCATTTTGACCCAATTCCCCAAACTGTCAAGATAAACTTTGTAATAATCATGCAAACACCTAGCTGGATAGGGATCACCTTACTATAGTCAAGGCAAGGTTTCTCTGGTTTCTTCTTATACACAATTAACAATGGAAACAGTTAATGAAAACAAAATGAAACTAAATTAAAATACAGTTGCCCCTCCAAGTCTGTGGACTTGAGACCCACGAACTTAAAAATCCACGGAGGGCCAACTGCCATTAACCTCAATGGAACACGCATCTGTGGCGTGTACCCCACATGCACACGCAACTCGCAGGGGGTCTGGAACAGATCCCCGTGAGTTCCAAGGGGTAATTGTAACTGGTTTGCCCCAAAGGGCCAAAATTATAAAATCATGTGAGTTTTGTTAAACACACACACTTCTTCCAGGGGGCAAATAACAGTGGCAGGGAGGAAGAAATTTAACCAGTTAAAAAAAGGGTGTGTGTGTGTGTGAAATTCTGGATCTTACCACAATCAGCATCAATTCAATTTACCCACTTTGTGGACTGTGCCCTCAATCCTGAGAATCACAGTACATTCATGATTCATATAAAAGTAGCAGTAATGAGGAGCTATTGTGTGGATTAAGCCCACGTCTTTTTTTTAAAAAAGCATTTTAAAAAGCTTTTGAAGATGAAGAGATATACACTATAAATTGGCAAAAGCAAGACAATTTTGTTGAAACAAGAAATGGGTAATTCTTTCATTAGAAGATTTGAAAATTAGTACCAGCAATACACTCTAGGAAAACCTTTTACCCCAAAGACAATTGTAATGTTAAGGATGGTGTTACCTGCCAAGTCTGTGAATTAGAAGTTGGCTGCTGATTCTGCAGCTTTTGATTAATCCACTCATTATTCGCTTGACCCAACTGCACAGTTTGCAAAATCTGCAGAGGTATATTATCCAAACATGAGGATATTAGCTTTTTAAATGCAGCTTTTTAAAGAATGGCATGCATTCTGGAGACAATTTAGACATACAATCCTCATGAAATTTGGTTTTAATGAATGCATGCTTTATTAAATGATTCAAGTCACGGGGCCAATACCTGAGAGTCCAAACCTTCCAGCTACCCAGTTTAAGGAAGGAGCACACATCAAAATTAAAGAGTTGACTAAAAAAGAGCAAGCCATTTCCAGAGTGCTGATGTGCTCTGGCCCAATCCAGGCATGAGATAGACCAATTCTTCTTTCCAACTGGATATCAAGGGTCTGACAACATGAACTGAAGCAAAATGGAGAAGCACCACCTAGTGTAGGTAGTGTGCAAAGCTTTCCTTTGATTTCAGTTTGATAGTTTCTGTGCTTAGCTGGAAGTGTGCAATCTATATAAACAGTAGTTATTTACTATCTTGAATGAGTGATTTCAAGAGTTTTAATAAATCTTGAATGCACATGCCCTAGGAATGACAAAATGTGATAGGACAGAGGACTTGCCCAGCATAATGCCAGCCAGAATCGCTTTTGGAGTTGTTTGTCATTCAGAGTAAATGTACAACCTGTCTCTCCAATTTATGCTATGTTTCTAATCCATAGCATTTATTATCAGCCTTTAATTTACTGTTTTTGATATAATTCTTTTGTAGACATCAAGATTATGTGTTCTATACTTTCTGGATAAAGTAGCTCAGTTTGCACGTAATGTTCACACAGTTCTCAGAAATCTGATTAAATGGGGACCATTTAAAATAAGCTATGGATGTCCATCCGTGATTTGTATAGTCACTTTTTAGTGTGACTTGTGAAACAGAGTTTGGAGGTAATTAGTATTGAATTTTTAAAATTATTTTAAAATTATTAAATTATTAACTAAGTTGCATATCAACTGTAATCACTCCTTTTACAGTGTAGCTGTAATCATTAACATTATTTTTATCAATATGAGGAAGAATATCACCTGTCTCAAGTGCCGGATTCTCATGTACCTTGTGTTGCTGCATCATACTCTCTGTTGGGTATTATGTCAATTATGTCAGTGACAAGATGGATGGAAGGAGTTTGTGTTTTGTAGTAGCAACTAGTTGCTTGCAGATTCAGGTGCCTTTGTGGAAGTAATTACAATAAATATTTTTAATTCTAGTGGCAACTAACTACTTCTGTGGTTGTGCTGAAACTATAACTTAAAATAATTATTTTCAAAGATAACTTTTAAAGTTCTGATGTGCATTAGGAACTGCAGAGTATGTCTTTCTCAGCAAAGGCAGAGCCATAAATCAAGAACAAACCATGGCTTATTATGTGAAGTTGAAGGCAAACATGGAAATCATTATACACACACACCCAGCTCTCTTCTTAAACAGAGGCTGGATGGCCATCTGTCGGAGATGCTTTGATTGAGATTTCCTGCATGGCAGGGGGTTGGACTGGATGGCCCTTATGGTCTTTCCAACTCTATGATTCTATGCCAACATTCTCTGAAGATGCCAGCCACAGATGCTGGCGAAACATCAGGAATAAACTGTTCTAGAACATGGCCACATAGCCTGAAAAACCCACAAAAAACCATGGCTTATTACTTTGGTTTGTTGAAGGAGAAACAAGTTGGAGATTTTGGTTACAAATTACAATGGGTGGCAATCAAGTGGCCCTTCAAATATTGTTGTTCGAAGAGTTGCAGTCCAACAACATTTAGAAGGCCAATTGATTCCTACTCCATACTTAAACTCTGAATGGAGGGTGCACAGCTGTTCCTGCTTTAGCTGATCCAGGGGTACTGTGGCACACACCAGCATGTCACTGGTATGTTAATAATAAACCTGAATTATACAGAATTCTGCCTTATAACATCCAATTCAAAAAGCTGCAAAGTGGAATACCTGGAAACTATTTCCCCATTAATTCTTGAAATATTTTAAAAAACAGGAGGAATGAAAAACTAAGACTTGATATGCTATACCTGACACATAAATTCTTAGCCCAGACAGAAAGACTGGAAAAACCTTTCTGGTTGCTGTTGTTGTCATTGTTGTTGTGTGTGTATGTGTGTGTTTGGAAATGTACATGATGTTTTCTGCATTCTGAAGTATTCCCAGGGAATTCCCAGCACTTACGAGGGCTTTTTATTCCCACTCTCCAGGTCAGTTTAAATCTGACTTGAAAAGGATGTGTGCTTGTGCGAGCAATCTAAAGCAAACCTCCATAGCAGTAATATTTGTGCTTGTAATACTGTACAGTATTCATAATGGCAACTAAGTGCAGTGTTAAAGCTAAAAGAGCCCATAGGACTCTCAAGCTGCAAGAAAAGCTAGAAATAATGAAACGTTGTGAGAAAGGGATGTCCATAAGTGATACAGGCTGCAAGCTGGGCATACCTTGCTCAATAGTTAGTACAATTGCTAAGAATAAAGAGAAGATGAAATTAAAAATGCTATGCTTGTTCATAATAAAGTTATTAATCTTGTTTGAAGTTAAGAGCAGAACATTAAAGATAAGCTTTTTTCATTTCATTTTTTGGGGGGGGTGTTTTGTTTTTTTTGTTGTTTTTTTTTGCTTTTGCATATATATATATATATATATATATATATATATATATATATATATATATATATGAGTGTTGTTTATGCAGCTGAAATACATTTGCAAGCTAAAAATACCTGGCTTTGCTTTTCAACTGATTGCACTTTCTGACAGTGCTCTGATCCCTAACCCATCAGATAAGTAGGGGCTTTCTGTAATGACAGTCTACAGTAACAATTTTTGAGATGATTTTAAAATACCTCTAAACCTATGTAAGGTTCTCTACACTCATATTAAATCACCATGCCTAGACATTTCAATGGGGGCTATGAAATTCCTACTGCTAATAATGATTAACAGATATGAAATAATTAGGAATGAACCTATGGGACAAAACGGAGACATATGCCCCTATGTAGCCTTAGTTTCTGACAAAGGAAAACTATTATGACACCTGAATTTTAGTACCATCTCATACTTGTGTGCTCAGGGGTAATTGCCACTGTATTCACCAAAACAGAGGCTTTCCAACCCATGTATCAATCAAATGTATCATTATGGTGCTTTGTCCCTCCCATTAGCTGCCTACCACTGCTGGATTGATCGTTATTGGAAAAGAAGGTTGTACAAGAAAAAAACAAATCTATCAAGTGGAAATTCCAATTTATCTCACCAAGCTACTCTCTTTGTTCTCAAAATGGGCCTGGATGAGCAATTCAGTCTCTCAAAATGTTGCTTTAAAAAAAAAAAAAGCAGAAGGAACTGGGGACATCCAGTGAATCAGATTCAGACAAGAGCCTGTGACTCAGGATGCACAGGAGAAGGTTTTATTCCTCAAATTAGCCCAATATATTTTGGTCAAGAAATATATGTATGGCCTTCTTCAGGGGCTGTTAAGGAGAGGAACAATACATAGACATTAATAATTCAAGGCAAAGATTAGACTAAAGAATCACATACAATTTGTGCATGTATATGTATGCTTTACATCAAACTGTATTTAAAATGCATCAGTATTAAAACAGATAAAATAGAGTACATGTAAAGCAACATTCTTTAAATATTTACAAAACAATTTGAAAATTACTGGGCCCCAGTAAAGTCAATCTTTCTTCTCTCACCCCATGTTTGGGTCCCAATTTGTTTGAAGAAATCACTGAAGAACCCAAGACAAGTTTGAAGAATATCAGAAAATAAACAGTTGCTCTGATTTCTCACATCTCTTGTATTGTGACTTGAGAACCACATGCACAGACAAAAGTTCATCCATCTGAAATGATCTTTTGCATTTTGTTTTTTCAAACAAAACACTGAACAAAAAAAAATGAGACCTTCCTATCTTCATCTTCCTATATTCTTCCTATCTTCATCTAAACTATCCCATTTGAAACTCTCTCAACCTGGGTTTAATATGTATTCTAGAACCAATCAATCCAGGGTCAAATAAAAATATTAAGAAATAAAGACTATGGAGGATCTGTTTTTGCTACTGCTGTTGCATGTGCTTTGCAGAGTGGTCTGTGAGGTTGAGACACTGCAGTAGGGTCAAATAGTTCAAGTGATCCTAGTTTACTGAAGGGCTTCCAACCCCCTTCCAAAAATAGAGAGTCACTGCTGTGAGGCAGGCAAGGTTAAATTAGTTGACATCCTCCTATGCTCCTCAGGGAAAGGATGCTTCAGCAAACTGTCAAGATTTAGAATCACAAATTGTGACAAGTGGTGCTTGAAATGTCTTTCTAAGCCAGATAGAATGAAGCCTGCACGAAGGATTTGCACGTCCAATTAGCAGCTCCTTACCTTCAGTGACAACTTGAAATGCATTCCCAAGGTTACTCTTACAAAGTTGTCAGCTGGCAAGTCCTTACTCATCTGAGTCATCCCAAACTTTCTTCTGAAGTTTTTTTCCTAGTGCTTCAGACTGTTTTTGTAAAGTTCATTTTTAAAACCCAATCCAAGCTCGTTTTTACAACCATATTTCTATAATCATGTTTATTTCAAATTGTTTTATAGGTGCATTCTCAACAGAGTTGGGTGGAAGAAAGGTAAAATGTACAGTGGGCCCTTGGTATCCACTGGGGTTTGGGTCCAGGATATCAAAATCTGTGGATGCTCATGTCCTGTTAAATACAATGGCATAATAAAATAGTGTCCCTTAAATAAAATGGGACAATCAAGATTTGCTTTTTGGATTTTATATTTTTTGAAATATTTTCAATACGTGGATGCTTGGATTCGTGGATAAAACATCTGTGGATATAGAGGGCTGACTGTATTTGGACCCAATAATAATAATAATAATAATAATAATAATAATAATAATAATAATAATAATAATAGTATTTTTCCACCCTATTCCCCTCTGCATGAAAACCACCATCCTTTGGCACATGGAAAAAATCCTTAGTCATAACCAGCAATTCATTATACATATTTCTAAGTGTCTGCTGCTGGTTTGTGACAGTAAAAATTTGACAGCATATCTTGTTCCATTTACACCACCTATTGTTACTCCCCCAAAAGTGTATGGAACATGTTTGCTCACAGAGAGGGATGTATTCTTCAGAGAAATAAAAGGACTGCAGTGCTTGTAACTGAAGGGAAAGGGCAGCTGAAAATTTCAGCTGTCTGACAAGTGAAAGGAAACTGTCCAACTAATTTCCCAGGGATTCAGCTAACACTCCTAAATTGACAGGCCAACATATAGCTTGGAAAGCTTTCACTATAAGAACTCTGCCCACTATCAGGGAGGAAGGAAAGCATCAAAAGGAAACATGTTTCACACCGCACAGTTCCAATGCTACAATTCCACTTTAGTGGCAATGGTTCCATCTTATGGAAATCCTGGGATTGGCAGTTTAGGGAGAGGTATTTCGAATTCTCTGCCAAAGAGCTCCTCTGGGGCTTCTGAGCAAACTACAAATCCCAGAATTCCACAGGATTCAGCCATGGCAATTCAAAGGGTACCAAGGTGCTGTAATTGTGCAGTGTGAAATGTCATTGCCAGGCCCATGACTAGTGAGGTTTTGCAGCAGTCTTACTTCAAATAACAGCCTAGCACTTTCTTTGTAAAGTTTACACTAGATGAGCCCAATGTATTCATGTTGTTGCTGTTGCTGTTGCGTGCTTTCAAAACATTTCTGCCTTATGGCAACCCTAAAGAAAACCTATCACAGGGTTTTCCTGGCAAGTTTCTTCAGAGGGGGTTGACCATTGCCATCCTCTGAAGCTGAGAGAGTGTGGCTTTCCCAAGATGAGTTTCCACATGTCTGATCTGGGATTCAAACACTGGTCTCTGTGAACAAAGGCGTTGGGAACTAGCCTTTGTGTATGGAAATGTAGTGCCAAGTCCAGTTTGGCACTGGAACTTCATTTCTATACACAAAGGCTAGTTCCCATGTCTTTGCTCACAATCATCATTAAAACTGGACTTGCCACTTCATAGAATCATAGAGTTGGAAGAGACCGCAAGGGCCATCCAGTCCAACCCCCTGCCATGCAGGAAATCTAAATCAAAGCATCCCCGACAAATGGATATAGAAAGGATTTTGAATTTGAATTGACATTCTGACATATCAGTGTCCTATATAGGTCCATCCCTGGCTTTCCACTCCACCAAATGCATCTGAGGAAGTAGAATGAAGTCTAGGAAAGCTCATGCTGCCAATTTCCTTCTTTCAGTTAGGTGCAAAACACACTGTGGAAATAATCCAGTTTGAGACTACTTTAACTGGCTCAGTGCTATGGAATCCTGGGAACTGTAGATTTGTAAGATTTTCAGGTTTCTTTGTCAGAGATAGCTCTGATATCATGATAAACTACAATTCCCAGGCTTCCCTAGCACTGAGCCATGGCAGTTAAAGCGGTCTCAAACTGGATTATTTCTGCAGTGTGGTTTGGGCCTTAGATTCAAAAGGTGCTACAAGCTCTCTCTACATCTAGTTTCATGTTCAGTTCCCAAAGTGGAAGGAGGTGGCTCACTATGAACAAAAAAAGTAGGCAGCCACAACCCATTAGGAAACAATGGCAGACAAACCAACTTTTTGTAACATTTTTTGTTGTCATCCAAGGTGCATTTTCAAAAAGAAAAGTCAAAAATTCCAGATGGGGGTCTTCCTAAAAGCAGAAAAGATGTGTCTATCATCATCCATTGGGAAGTATCATTGAATGGCTAGAAGACAGGAGACAGCTTCTAGGCACTTTTGTTAAGATTAAGAATAAAGGTAGAAGGACACAAGAGAGCAAAGGCACTGCAGATTCTTCAGGGATTCAAAGAGGCAGGAAAAATGGGGGAGAAAGCTTGCTGGTAGGATTTCTGGGGTTGGAAATGTGGCAAAGAGGGAGGGAAACCAGGAGCTCCCATAGACCCCTCTAGCTCTAGGGGGTATTAGATATAAAGTGGTGCACTGCCAGGTACTCTTCAGTTACTCGATACAGCATTTAAAACGCAACTCACCAACTAACCTACTTCTAGAATCAAATCATCTTCTTAAAAGTCAAAAGTCTCACTGAATTTTTTAAAAATGTCTTCGGGTGCATCTACCTGTAGAAATAATGCAGTTGGACACCACTTTCTGTCTCCTAAACTCATCCTATGGAATCCTAGGATTTGAAGTTGTACAAGATATTTAGCCTTCCCAGACACAGAGATATTGGCCTTCTCGTGTGTGTCTCTTTTTCGGGGAGTTACGAACCTAATGTTTGCTTCTCACTGCAGAAATATCCAGTTTGACACCACTTTAACTGCCATGGCTTATGCTATGGAATTGTGGAATTGTGAGACATTTGGCCTTCTCTGCCAGAGCACTCTGCTGCCACGTTAACTACAAATCCAAGATTCCATAGTATTTAGCTATAGCATCGAGCCATATATCTATATAGATAGATTAGATAAACATACATGTTTTATAGAGAAAACACTCTATACATATAATGCATGTGTGTGTTTGCTCGTTTGTGCATAGACGTAGATATACATATAGATGGTGTGGTGTATCCACACACACACCTACATCCATATAGGGGGGGGGGTCAATGCTAGCAATGTCCCATGCTGTGCTGTGCTGCTGCTGGTGGTGATATTTGGCAGCAGTAGTTCCTCCCGGCCTGCAGGGGTCGCGCGGAGGACCCCACTCTCGGTGGGAGAGCGCGGAGTGCGTGTCAGCTGACGCCGCCATTTCGGGCGTGTCTTGCTCTTTCCCCTTCCTCCCTCCTTCCTGGGGGCACACGTGCTTCGGTGCGGAGAGGGCGTCATGGCGGCCAACACGGGGAGCCTCCCGATGCGGCTGCTGCGGAAGAAGCTCCACAAGCGCAACCTCAAGATCCGGCAGCGGAACCTGGCCCGGCAGCAGGCGGAGGGCGGCCCGCCGGTACTTGGAGGGAGGGAGCCATTGCAATGGGAGGAGGAGGCAGCTTCTGGCTATCGCGGAGTGGGCTTGATTCTGGAATGCAGTTGGATCGCTGGTCCCAAACTGTTTAAGGGATTTTGGACTTCAGCTCCCAGAAGCCTCAGCCATGTTGGCCCCATAGCCTGGGATTATGGGAGATGAAGTCCAAAAAACCTCTTGAAGGACACAGTTTGGGGACCACTGATCTACTTCCTCGGATGCCTTTGGAGTCCCAGGGATCCCTAAACTGTGCTCTTATAAAGGGATTTTGGACCTCTGCTCCCAGAATCCCTGACTGTAGGTCAATGTGGCTGAGGCTCCTGGGAGTTGAAGTCCAGAACACCTGGAGGACAAGATGTTTGGGAGACACTCAGCTGTACTGTAGAAATAACGCAGTTTGACAGCACTGTAAGTGCTGTAGCTTCATCCCATGGAAGCCTGGGATTTACAAGGTCTTTTGCCTTCTCTGCTAAAGAGCACTGGCGCCTCACCAGACTACAAATCCCAGGATTCTGTAGCATGGAGCCATGGCAGTTAAAGTGGTGTCAGATTTACATTGTGTTCCACAGCATAGCTGCTCCCCTTGTCTGCCAGTAGAAAGACAAAATGCCCCCCTCCCCATGTCTCTTGTCACAGAGTCTCATGCTGCATCTGTACTGCAGAAATAATCCAGTTTGACACCACTTTAACAGCCACGGCTTAATGCTATGTAATTATGGAAACTGCAGTTTTGTGAAACATTTATCCTCCTCTGTGAGAGAGATCTGGTGCCACCAGTTCCCAGAATTGTGTCGTATTGGGCCATGGCAGTTAAAATGGTGTCAATCTGGATTATTTCTGCAGTGTGGATGCAGCCCATGATTCATCAGTCCCTGGTATGTATTCATAGTGGTGTCAAATTGCATTACTTCTGCAGTGTAGGTGCATCCTTAGCAACAGGATCCTGAGCACTGACTTGATACCTGTTGGTCAGCCCAAAATAGAGTTCAGTAGACACTTTGAATCAGTTGAATGGTGAGTGAACACATTCCTGCTAAATGCTTTTAATTCAGTGGGTTTATTCACATGTGGAATTGGCAACAGATTTCAAGCCAGTGTGTGCTTATTTCAAATAAAACTAAAAAGTCATCAAGGAAACAGAAACAAAATGCAATTGTTATATAGAAAAGATGACCAGTAATAATATCAATCTAGTTTACGTTGTAAGCAGAACTAGCTTAAAGCGTCAGGAGTTGCTTCAGTTGAAATGCAGCCTGAGGATGATAACATTGGATTGCCTTATGGAGTTGCTGTATAAAGGGCTGGATTCCAGAGGTTAGTGCCATCCAGTTTACCTTGCAGCTACCATGCACTAAAACAATGTAGCATAAACAGTTAATATGCCTCTCGTACACACACACAGTTTTTCACATTCTGTCATCTTATAGAGATAAAGTATGCATGTAGACTATGCATCAAAGCTGTAAAACGAGGCATGTACACAGTAAAATATAAGGCACAGGTAGACAGGTTTTGAGCTCATTGATTTTACTTTATTTTTTAAGGGAACAGTGACATCCAGCGGTCCATGCAGCTGTACCTACAATTAAAGAATGGTGTACTTCTCAGCATGTTCACATCTCTCTGTCTCGTTTTTTTCCTTATTAGAATTGAACTGAACTCTTAGGGGCTGTCCAGTCCGGTGGGAAAGGCTGGCCTGGGGGCAGAGTCAGGATGTGGCATCCACATAACATATGCCCCAATTCTGCCCCAGGACAGCGTGATGCTACGCACCACAGTGGTGTCACAGCGCTCCTGTGGCGCTGCATCTACATGACACACTGCCAAAGGAGTGCAGAAAAGCCACGCGCTGGCGGCTATGGTGCCTTTTCCCAGGGTGCAAAAAGGAGCCGTTTTTTCTGGCTCCCTTTTGCGTTGCAGAAAGCAGAGATCGGGGTTGCTTCGCCTCCAATCAGGCAGTAACAGATCTTCGATTTGTTTTGAACAGAGTTTGAATTATCATTAATGTGTGCCCCATTAGGAGAAGCAGCTGATGACAACTCAGAAGTTCATAATACATCTGATGTGGTGATGGAAGAAGATAAAGCAAAGGTTAATGTAATAGTAGATGCAGAAGAGACTGACTGTACACAGTCTGAATTGAAAAAGAAGAAGAAGAAGAAGAAAAGGAAAATTGTGGATGAGACAGAAAATGGTATAATGTCTTCCATTTTTTTACATTGCTTTGAATTAATAACTTTATTTCTTTGTTCAATCTTTTGTTGTTCTGTCATATTGCTACTACAGTGATATCTTCAGTGTAAAATGCATGCTGAGAAATTTAACTTCCACAAAGAACCAAGAACAAGGAACTAAACCATACTGACATTCCATATGCCAGCTCTATTATAGGATAAAACAAATGGCTTTTGTAAAAACTGAATCAAATTCATGGAGGACAGCCCCATCAGTGGCTAGCCTATCATAACTTAAAATTATTATTTCTAATTTGATAACTAAAAATGAAGCTTACAAGCTGAGTGGAAGCATATCTCTGATACAGATAATAACTAACAACCCAAAATTATGTTATTTTTCCAGGGGTTTCAAGTTGTTCCCTGCAACTAACTGATAACTAAGATTAACATATGATCTGGTTCAGCAACATAAGTCTTACGGCCTATCTGAAATTTACTGCCATCATCCCCTTCCAATTTTCACTCTGCACCTTCTCCTTTCTGTGTTACTCTTGTGTCTTTTTGCAGAGTTGTTTTACTCCATCCATTGTAGTTTATGTTCATGAACCTTTAATAGTTATATGGGACTACGAGTGGTATAAGGAAGGAGTTGCAAATGGGAATTCTTCCCCACTGCCCTTAACTATATCAGTTGTATTGGGAGCTGAGTGTATACTGTGTATATAAATGTATACTGTTGGCTTAAATTTATTTCTTTGTGTGTATGCAGAAACTAAAAAAACCAAATCTGAAGAAGATGGTGCTGAAGTAGAAGAACAGATCTTAAATGGGGAACCCAGAGAGGAAAAGGATGACAATGAGGAAGAAGTGGCTGAGGATGCTGATGGACCTATGTTGCCTCGAGGACTAACAGGCAATCTTTTTTCTACCTCTGTTCTGTTTTTTGCATAGTGGGAATTTGCTCATTGACATATATTTGTTTAGATAGTATAGATGGGCCTCAGTTAACAAAGTAAATGTGTTCCTGGCAATTGTGTCTTTAAGAGAAGATTTGATACCAAAGGCAGAAATAACAAGGAAAGAATAGGAATGGATTCCTATATTACAAAAAAAGAGAGTAGTTTGGTATGTTTCAGCAAACTATATTCAGAACCAACTATATGCACATATGAAATGAAACAACCAGGTTCAGGTAAGCCTTGCATGGGTAAACAAAAACATGTTGAACTGTTTAGAGACCACTTGAAGCCTTTTTCTAAAACACTTCTGGTGGTGATTCTTTTCTTTCACCATTTCTCTTGTTATTTCCATTTTAGTGGCCCAGCTTATAGATCCTTGTTTTTTAACATGCTGGAGATGGCTGGTGAGGCAGGCTTATCTAATATTTCCTTTCCTCTCTGCTTTGGTGTTCATGGAGGCAGCTGTTATTTATCTTTGTTATAGGCAGACATACACAGTTACAGTAGGATCACCTAGAATAGAATCCCACTTTTGCCAAATGCCAAATCATCTCTGAATATATCTTGTCTAGAAAACCCCATAGGGTTCCCATAAGTGAGAAATGACTTGGAGGCAAACAACAACAATTCATTCACTGATTTAGGAGTAGTAGAATATGTGCAACCATAGGTTTGTATAGAAGAAACCTGTAAGTGATAGACTGTGGTTATTAGTTTACTTTAAGGATGAATTGTGTGCTTTTAGATGGTCTCCTTTTCTTACGTATATGGAAGTCACTTGCTTAAACATCTCTTCCTGCAGGGCTTGTTTGATATATCTGTTGATTATTGCAATCTGTAATACATCAAACTGTAATACATCAAACTACAAGTAGTCCAAAACAGGATGGCTAGGGTTTTAACTGGGCTTAGCTGATGCAACCATGTTATGGCAGTACTTTTTATCATTTGCACTGGTAACCAAGTCCAGCTCAAGATGCTGATTTTAAATTGTGGTGTTTCAAGCATCCTAGAGCTAGGTTACTGGAAATAACATCTCTTCCCATATTTGCCCTAAAGTCATTGTCAGAAGCCTGCCAGATGAGGCGAGGTGGGTGGGTAACAGAGTGTTTTCAGTAGTGGTACTATGTCACTTGCCCTCCTCAGAGAGTGATTCACCTAGTACTCGTTGTGTGTGTGTGTGTGTGTGTGTGTGTTTTCCTCCAAGCATTTTTTTCAGCTTTATTTATACTTCCAGATCTTTGCAGTATTTTATCCTTTGCAGATTTTATTTTACAATCTCAGTCTGTTTCTGTACTATTCAGATTATTTAGTTTTGTACACTGCTGAGTTAATGGATGTTTTTAAAATGCAGAGAATAAATGAAAGGTGCTCTCCATGTGTCTAATCCAAAATCAATTGAATTCAGTACTCTCACAACAGTATAGACTGATAAATTCCAGTAACCCACTCAGATGGGTGTATTTATGGAATAGACGCTGGGCAATATGTGTGTGGACAAATTCTGCATACATATGAAAACCTGCTTGAAATTGATTCTTCCTACACGTAAATGCCTAAGTTTTTCAACAGCTGCATATACCTGCCATATCTGAATGTGAGAATATGAATGCTGATCCCAGAGAAAGAAACATGCACTGGGAATAGAATGCTCACAAGAAAGCATTTGGATATACCTAATTTTAAAATAATATTATTATTTGGCATCATGTTTGGCATAAATGTACAAGAACAAGTGTGTTTAGAACACAGCTACTGATTTAAACCAGACTGTTCAGGAAAAGAGATAGAGATTTTTTTCCCCTCTTTACAGGTGCATTTGAAGATACTTCCTTTGCATCTCTTAAGGGTCTTGTCAGTGAAAATACCTTGAAAGGAATAGCAGACATGGGTTTCACACATATGACAGAAATTCAGCATAAAAGTATTAAACCGCTCTTGGATGGCAGGTAAGAAATGCCCTTTCAAATCAGGTGTTCTGTATTTGTTGAGGCTCTCCCATTATTATGTGTATAATATATAAATTATTAGTTGTGCAAGTGGAATATTCGGATGAGCAAGCAAAGATAAATGACTTGATTATTTTGTGTATGAAAATTGGCAAATGAAACACAAGCATCAGTGAAATTAAGACGCAGTAGTTTTCATGTTCACAAGGGAAAGACACAGTGGAACACAGTGGAATAATTTGAATACGTAATCACATATAGTAGGGATGGAGAATGGATGGCACTCGTGATGTTGGATCCCAGTTTCCATAGTCCCTTGTCAGCATAACCAGTATTGAAGAGTGGGGGCAGTTGAATCTCTCCAAGGACAGTTAGATGGATTTTGTTCTTGTTAACTGTCATTGAGTCAACCTCATCTCATGGTGACCCTGTGAAAGAGACGTCTCCAAGCCCCCCTATCATCTACTTCTCTGCAGGCTCAGGCTTATGATCTCCCTGATTGAGTTTTTTCATCTGGCATGTGGTCTTCCCCTCTTTCTTCTGCCTTCTACCTGTCCTAGCATTGTTGTCTTTTCTAATGATCGTGTCTTTTCATGATATGGCCAAAGTATGGCAGCCTCAATTCAGTCATCCTGTCTTCCAGGGAGAGTTCAGGCATGATCTGTTCTAGGATCCATTTGTTTATCTTTTGGGCATCCATGGTATCCTCAGCACACTTCTGCAGCTCCACATTTCAAATGAGTTGATTTTCTTTTTAGGGACTACCAATTCCCTGACATTAATATTTAGGATTGGGTGGCATGGGTTTCTGACTCAGTGATGGATTGTTGCCATCATGTAAAATAAGTGGTGTTAAATTCAAGTAATAAGTTACTTATAGAACTTATGGAAATTTTAATATCAGTTAGACTATTCTTCAATGTTAAATTATTCTGTCTTTTCTAGTTTGCCATATTCTAAATTTAATGTTTAATTCTACCTGCAGAGATATTCTTGCAGCAGCAAAAACTGGCAGTGGCAAAACCCTTGCATTTCTTATTCCAGCAATAGAACTTATTTACAAGTTAAAATTTATGCCTAGAAATGGTAAGATTTTCTTTTTTTCACTGATCACTTAAAAGTCTGGAGATAATTTTGTGGATAATGGTGTCATCCCCATTATGTGAGTTTAATGAGCATCTTTCTTTTTGTTTTTAGGAACGGGGGTTCTTATCCTTTCACCCACTCGGGAGCTTGCCATGCAGACTTACGGTGTTCTAAAGGAACTGATGACTCACCATGTCCATACCTATGGATTGGTGATGGGAGGCAGTAATAGATCAGCTGAGGCACAGAAACTTGCAAATGGCATAAACATCATTGTGGCAACTCCAGGCAGGCTGCTGGACCACATGCAGGTAGAAAGAGTAGTTCCTGAAGAATGCATGATTTATTTTCTTTGCCTTTTAATAGTCACCAACATGGCATTTTACTGTTTTACAGAATACTCCAGGGTTTATGTACAAGAACTTGCAGTGCCTGGTAATTGATGAGGCTGATAGAATTTTAGAAGTTGGGTTTGAGGAAGAAATGAAACAGATCATAAAACTTCTCCCAAGTAAGTCAGACTTTCTAATTTTTTTTTAATACTACTTAGATATAGTACTTAATAATGGAGATGTAATTTGTTCTCAAATACTTCAATGTTTTTTATTCCTGAATTACTATATGATGTACAGTGCGTCCTTGCTTTACGCGGGGGATCCATTCCGGATCTTGCCACATAAGGCGAATTCCGCCTATGCTCGAGCCCCATTGGAAACAATGGGGCTTGTGCACGGCGGCGCGGGCGCGCACCCATTCAATTGAATGGGACGCTCCGCCCCGCACGCGCGCCGCGGCTTGAGCGCATACGCTCAAGTCCGCGTATGGCGTGCCCGCGTATGGCGCAGGCGCACTGTATTTTATTTTGTGCTTTGTACATCTAGCGAGTAAATTCCCTAAATCCAGTACAGTCCTGGTATGGGGGATCTCGTCTACTGCCATCACCGTCCTGTTCAGCAGCAAAAACCTGCTCCAGACAATGTGTGGATTTTAGGGGGCTGCTGGGAGAAAGGACTGGATAATGTTTTCAGTGCGGCTTATTTCCAAATGTTCTTGGAAGTGCAGCCTTAAAAGCATCTTTATTTTGATCTGGATGGGTATTCTGTAATAGATGAAACTAATATTTCGATTCAAAGCTTGCTTTTAATAATTTAGATATTTTTAAAAAATCTGTGTTCATTGATAGAGCCCTGAAATGTCTGTTGCTGTATCCGCTGAGGTTGCTTCTGATGTTTTTCTTCCCAGAACGCAGACAGACAATGTTGTTCTCTGCTACACAAACCCGTAAAGTCGAGGACTTGGCAAAGATATCTCTTAAAAAAGAGCCATTGTATGTTGGAGTTGATGACAATAAAGAAACGGCAACTGTAGAAGGTCTTGAACAGGTAACTTCAGCAATACTAATTATAAAGTATTTACATTGTAGCAGGGTATGTTTTCCTTTTATTCTGTTTTTTTAATAATCATGCTGCTTCTGCTGATTTTTTTTTTCTGTCTTTCTCATTGGACACTAGATGGGTATGCAAGTACAGTTGGTCCTTCACATTCCCAGGGGTTAGGGAAACAAGACCCATGAATGTGGAAAATCTGTGAATAAGGTGAGCCCCTCCCAGCTCCCCTCCCATGACTGGGACAGCTTTCTCGGGCATGGGAGGGGCCAGGAAAGAGCTCACAAATAACAAAATTTGCAAATGTCAAGTTTGCGAATGTAGAGGGACTACTGTATATTTTATTACTAGTTTGAAACAGTTCTCTAATTTAGACTTTAACTTTTCAGATTTAATAACATTTCTTTTCATATGTCCGTGCATCAGCTGCAGTAACATAGTTGCTGCCAAAAATGGCTTTGATGTAGCAGGAATTCCACATAGTACATGAATTTAAGAGGTATTTTAAAAGGCACATACAGTTTTTAATGAAATACTTACTCAGACAAATTATATTGTACTATGGCACTTGTTCATTAGTAAATCCCGATGAATTTAATAGGATTGCTGAGTAAACATGTGCAAGATGGAAGTGAAAGAAATTCTGGTTTGTTTGTTTTTTACATACTCTTGTTGTAGATTTTAAAGATTTATTGTAGATCATTTTTGTATTGGATGAGATTTCATCTGCACACTTTACATGTTTGGAAGAATAGTGCTTCCCACGTAGGTTGACATTCATCTATTAAAAGCTGAATCTTTTGTGAGATTTAGTTAAAATGTGAGTTTATGTGATTCAATTTGAATTTGCGGAAATTACAAACAGGCTGTATGTTAGAAAAACTTTGTGGTTTCTTTAGGGTTATGTAGTGTGCCCTTCAGAAAAGAGATTCCTTCTGCTATTCACTTTTCTCAAGAAGAATCGGAAGAAGAAGCTGATGGTATTCTTCTCTTCGTGTATGTCTGTGAAGTACCACTATGAACTGCTTAACTATATTGATCTCCCAGTTCTGGCCATTCATGTGAGTATGTGAAATCAGTCATTTGCTTGAAAACTGGTGACATTTATCCATATATTTGGTTTGCTTGATCTGCTCTGCGTGATTTTATATGTATAAGGCCATCCAGACTCTGGTGATGATCTTTAACTTGCCATTTATTTTAAAAACCCTCCTTTTCGCTAATTTAGAGTCAAAGTCTTTATTCTGCCTCTCAAAACATTTTCACTGGTAGAAGGGGAAGGTTATCTTTGATTCCCTCCCCCACTACATTTCCCAGGACTACTACTCCCAAAGGTTCTCTTTCTTTTCCTATCCAAAGCAAATTTTGGGAAGACACAACAAGCAGCAGTGAAAGGAGGATTAGCCAGTGGAAAATTGCTGCTGGATCAAAAGCCTCTCACTGACAGAAAGAACGTTCTTGTCCATTGGATGTTTTGCTCAGTTTAGTCCACTAAATTATAATTACATATTGAACCATGATCCTGTTCTGCAAGTTATTTTACCAGTTGTATTTTTGGCCAAAGAAGGGCCATTGTTGACTAATAACTGATCTCTGTCTTATTAGAATTCTAAGCTAGTGTTAATTTCACTGTATAGCCCTTCTTTTTATGAGAAGTTTCTCTAAGTGTGGAGTGAGACCCACTCCTTCTTTTTTGCATCTACAGCTGTTGTTTTCAGCTGACACTCAGGTTTGAGTAATGGATGCTGCTTTGAAGTTATTGTAAATTACACGTGGCCTTTATGAAGGCTGGGGTGCCTAGCAGAATGTCAGCATCTCAGCAAGATTTCAGCAATGGAGTCATAAATTAAACTTTAAATGCCATCAAGAGGGACCTTTCTCTTAAGACTGTCTTTAAAACGCTTATCTGAAAAACAGGGCTCTGTCAGCAAGGTTGAAGTTGTTTGTTATAATAGTGTTTGCTGTCAGTTAACCATTTTAAGCGGCTCTAGACTGTTGTACTGACTTTTTCCCTCCCAATTGTTCATGATGTAGAAGAAGTGAAGCATCGTTGTTTCTGCATATGTTAATATACAAACTAGAAAATAAATGTCAACTCATAGAAAATAAATGTTGACTCATTCTGTGAACGTTTTATGGCCAAAGCCATTGTAATGGATATTTCAATTATCACTTTTATATAGAGCTTTCCAAATGATATTGGCCACATTCTGCCATTTATACCTGGCTTGTAAGACCTGGAATAATCTTAAAGAAACCTCCCACTGTAATTAGAAGCTTGATACAGAATCCTGTCAGTTTAACAGCTGCTTCACAGCAGAGGTTTTCTAGAACTTATGAATGAGTTCACTGCATGTGTCATCTCTGCTTTTACCTGACCGTTAACAGGTCCGAGTTTAATTTTTGCAGGTATCTTGTTGAATATATTTAGTAGAATGAGTTTATGCATGAGGGATATTGTAGAGGGAGATAATTCATAATTAGTGTCATCTGGGCTATTGCCATTTGGATTTCTTCCTCAAAGCATTGATTATTACCAGTCTTTTTCCAGGCTACCCATTTCTTTTGTTATGTCATGGCAAATGATAATTTCAAATACATTAAAGTGCTAACATTATTTTACTTGTCCAGTAATGGTAGTGGTGGTGCTGCTGCTGTTGACTGTTATTTACACCTTAAGTGGTAGTCATGACCTTGTCAGAAATAATAGTTATGTCAGCAGGTAACTCTTGTTGCAAGTAATTTTAAAGTTTGCTTGACGTTTACATATAAGACTGCATTGTATTTGAAGTCAGTTTAGTGAACCCTGCAGGCATTTGTAAATGTCATCTTGAAATGTTTTTATCTTCCAGGGCAAGCAGAAGCAAACCAAACGCACAACCACATTTTTCCAGTTCTGCAATGCAGATTCTGGCATACTCTTGTGCACAGATGTAGCTGCCCGAGGGCTAGACATACCTGAGGTTGACTGGATTGTTCAGTATGACCCACCAGATGATCCAAAGGTAGTGCAATTTCCAGAATGTGGCTTCAAGGATAGATGGAATTAAATGTTGAAATACTCAAGCATTGTTAGACTTGGATTGCTAACAGACACAGTTCCTGCAAAACAGAATTTCATGGTTTAACATAAATATTGTATTTATTACATTTATATCCTGCCTTCCTTTCTCAGAGGTCAAGATGCTGTTATCCTTTTTCATCTGCCAGGCCCAAATGCAGACCAGCCTCAACTGGGTAGCTTCTGAAAATTTGTTGTATCATACACACTCAGATAGGTCCCTTCAAAGCTTAACACATTTTTATACAATACAGCGGGCCCCTGGTATCCACTGGAGCTTGGTTTTAGGACCACCATCCTCATCTTCATGGATACCAAAATCCATGAATGCCCAAGTCCCATTATATACAATGGGATAGTAAAATGGTGTCCCATATATAAAATTGTATAGTCAAGATTTGCTTTTTGTTTCTGTTTTAATATTTTCAAGCTGTGAATAGTTGAGTCTATGGATGCAAAATCCATGGATATAGAGGATATATACAATTATTGTAATAAATGCTTCTATTAAGAATCATGTGGTTTTTCTGGTTGTTATGGATTACTATAAAGACATATAATATGTGCAACATTCTAAAGCCTTAAAAAGAGTAAATGGAAGTTAAATCCTTTAAATAATAGAAAGCATAAAGGAAGTTCCATAATCATGGATTTACATGTTTCTCATTTGCTCATCAAGTAACCCGTGTCGACATAGTAAACAGAAATATCATAGCTATTCCCTCTCACTTTTCATACATCTGGCGTTAGTATTGTAGTTGAGCTTAGCTATGCCTGAAAGGTAGCTAAAGAGTAGCCCTCTGGGGTTGCTATTTAAAAGAAAAGAGAAGGTTAGCAGATGTTATCTCCTTCTGGAACATAGTAGCAGAGGAAGACTAGCAAAAGAAGGACTCGGTGATCTCAGGGAATCAGGGCTTCAGCAGCTTCTTATACAGCATTGAACTTGGTCTGGTTCATGCTGTACTGGCTGCTGCCAATCATGGCCCCTTCTCTTTTTCTTCTTTTTTTGAACCATTCCAACAGGTGGAACTTGAAAAATGCAGATTAAAGGAGAATCTATCAGTTGTAGTCCAAACACATAACTTTTCCAAGCTTTGCTAACAGAGCATATTTTTCTTAGGCCTCTTTGCTTTTTGTTCCCTGTTTTTGGTTTGCTCTTAATATTGAACTGGTTGAAAGATAAATCCGCAAATAGAAGGCTTCAACTATCTTTAATTCTTACACCTAAACTTTCTTATTTTGCTTTTACTGTATGCATACTGAATTCAATAGCAGTTTCTTCATTCTCACATTATTTTTTCTTATCTCTTCTTTTTTTAAAAAAGGAATACATTCATCGTGTTGGTCGAACTGCCCGAGGTATAAATGGAAGAGGACATGCTCTGCTTATTTTACGGCCAGAGGAACTGGGTTTCCTGCGTTACCTAAAGCAAGCCAGGGTATGTTGGTATGCATTACTAATGCAAAGTTGCTTCTAGTAAAATGATTAATTGTATACTTAAATATTCACACTTTTCAAATTACATAACGAGTATTTATCAGCTTAGTGTAAGAGCCAGTATGGTATAGTTTTTTGAGCAATGGGCTCTGACTTGAAACAGGGATTCGAATTTCCGCTTGGCCATGGAAACCCGTTGGGTGATGTTGGGCAAGTCACACTCTCTCAGCCTCAGAGAAGGACAAAAATAAATCCCTTCTGAACAGATCTTTCCAAGAAAACCCTGTGATATGTTTGCTGTAGGGTTGCCATATGTTGGTAATGACTTGAAGGCATACAACAGCAGAAAGCTTAGTACAAGTGCAGAGGAACTGGCATAAGAAAATGCATACTGTATATACTCAACTATAAGTTGATCTCATATATAAGTAAAGGCCAAGTTTTGGGGGCAGAGTTATGAATTTTGGTATGACCTGTGGATAAGTCGAGGGTAGAACTTTAAGGTTCCTCAGGTCCATTCCCAGGCAGGAAGGGAAAGTGTGGAGGAAGGTGTGTTTGTGGTTGGATCAGCTCTTGCTCCTATAGAAATAAAATAAAATAGAAATAAAAATTGTCCTGCACTCTCTCTGCTTCCAGTAGCCCATTACCAGGCACTGAGGGAAAGTGGGGAGGAAGATGTGTGTGTGTTCGCCACTGAATGAGCTGCCATCATTGGCATTACCACACTGGCCCGTATATATAAGTTGACCCAGGATTTTGGGGCATAAATTTCTTGATTTATAGATGAGTATATACAGTAATTAGACTAAGTATATGGTTTCTGTTACTTGAATATGAAACATGAAGGAATTTGGTAGAAAAAATTAAGTGCAAGTTGCTTTGGGGAGCAATGCTGGTCCTAATCGATCTCAATCCCTTCATATTTCCACTGTTAGCAGAAAAGAAAGCTTTACCTTCTGCAGGTTAGCAGTCCCTGTGATCCCAGAAAGAGCAATAAGCTGTCTGTAAGAAGTGCTGCTTTCTTTGTTTTTCACAGAATGGTGAGGGACTGTAATGGTATACTAACCCGTTACGGATGCTAACTAGTACTGCGTACATCAGGGATAGACTGGGACCCATTTATAACAGCTTATTTTCCAATCCTAAAATGACTTGTATAACATATTTGGCTAAGAATTAATCAGAGTAATTGTCCCACAATGCGCATAAAATGTGAAATGTTACAAGAGCACCTCAGTAATTGCAAAGCAGCTTATATTGTGTTTCTAAAGTTATTGTGGCTCCCTGAAACATTCCCTTGTAGGATTCACAGTCCAGATTGTAATGCTGTCATTAGAACACTGTTCTGTATGTTCTGAATTAACTACTGTGAATGAACAGAGCTCAGAGGGTGCAGAGAGAATGATTGCACTCCAGATACTTAGGTGATGCTGGGCACTGGTGGGGTAAGCCTCATTATGTTCTTGATAGCTTGTTGCTTTCATTTTGGTACCCAAGAACTGATATTTAAGTAGACTGCTGTTCGGTAACTTCTTCATGTGACATGATGTTTTTCTGAATGATTCTTTTAGGTTCCATTAAATGAATTTGAATTTTCCTGGTCCAAAATTTCTGATATCCAGTCTCAGGTAAAAATAGCATAAAGTCTACTTGCATAAATATTCTTAATCTTTATTTTCTGTGTATGTCCAAAGCACTGTCATCGTTAACATTAAGAACAGTTTATAACATCAACATGGTGTAAACTATTATGCTAAGCACCATAAATTTGAGGCTTCTCTGGGATGGGAGGGTGAAACTTCACTTGAATGCCCTTTAATTCAGATGTATTCAAATAGTTATTGTAATCAGTTTTTAAAACTGCCTGACTACTGCTGATTTTTCATTCTGACAAAAAAACAAAAAAAAAACAAACAAGCTTCATTTATATATCACTTCATACCGCCTAAGCAGTGTCTAAGCGGTTTACAACTGCCCTTTACAACTTGCCCTTTATCGTGCATCAGGATAACAATAATTAATAATAATTTGTTTTATTTATATACCGCTATTCCAAAGATCATAGCGGTGAACAGCAAGTAAGCTAATTAGCAAGTAAGCTAATTTGCCCCCAACAGTCTGGGTACTCATTTTAGAGACCTCGGAAGGATTCAAGCCTGAGTCGAGCTTGGACCCTTTTGCTGGTCTTGAACTCGCAACCTTGTGGTTTTGAGTGAATGGCTGCAGTACAGGCATTTAACCACTGCGCCACCAGGGCTTGAACTTTGTATAATTATGATGTACTGTGGCAGGGGAGGATGTTGGAGTGCAGTTCCCATCAGCAGTTGCCAGCCTAGCTAGTAATGAAGGATGGTGGGAATTGCAGGGCATTATCATTGAGTCAACCCATTTAAAATTATTTTCACAAGAAAAATGTGTCTGTTTTGTTAATTTTTTAAAAAATAGTTTGGTATGTTTATATGCTGTTCTACTCTGTTCCATTTGGCAAATGTCAGTGTTGAGTACTAGCAAAACCTTCAGTTCACTCATTGATTAAATGACATGGTATATTACTGATGTTTCTTGCCATTTTACTTTTCAGCTGGAAAAATTGATAGAGAAAAACTACTTCCTTCACAAATCTGCTCAAGAAGCATACAAAGCCTATATAAGAGCTTATGATTCCCATTCTCTGAAGGAAATCTACAATGTAAACAACTTGGATCTGCTGAAGGTTGCTCTGTCTTTTGGCTTTAAGGTTCCGCCATTTGTGGATCTTAGTATCCTTTTACTGCAACTCCCCACAAAAACCAAGATATGTTTTCTTCCCCTGTATGTTATTAATAGTGAGCTGGGCAAACATTAGTTTGTGTCTGTATTTTTCTAAATTAGAAACTAGAGCTGGAAGTTTAGAACTTATTCCTGTATGTTTTTTTAGATTATGAAATACATGGACTGGAGACATCCATGTGCTCATTCATATCACAAAGACCGTGTTATATTTTGACATTACAGTACAATTTATTCACCAGTATTGATTTGACAGGAACCAATCAGTACATTCAGCATAGCATGATGTTAGGTAAGAGCAAATTTCCTAGAGCAAATATTTACGGCCCATTGTATTTGTTCTGTTTTATCTTGAACCAGAAATGCTTTGTCTGCATTCTAGTATCTAATCTGAGCATGTGTTTAATGCATGTGCTCAGTTTTGGAAGTGTACCTTTTTCAATTACAAGATTAAAATAATGCTAGTGGACTAAATTAGGTTTGTCTTGGGCGGGTTACAGACCGCCCGTTTGGGGCGGGCTGCACCCGCCCCTTTCCCCGGTGTATCGGGGCCTCAGTTGTTAGACCGGCAGCCGCTGAGGCCCCGATCTGCCGCTTTCCGAGCTGCGGGGAAGCGGCAAAAGGCCGCTTCTCCGCAGCCTGGAAAGGGGTGTCCTTGGAGCTTCAAGCCCCAAGGACACCCCGCGGTGGCGGGGAGGAGGAAAAAGGGGCCGTTTGGCCCCTTTCTCCTTTGGTCTGCTGGGTGCAGCCGTGTGAAGGCTGCGCCCAGCGGACCAAACCAGGAAGGAGCTCCGAAACGGAGCTCCTTCCTGCTCCGTACTAAGGGCACACTAAGCGCCCTGGCGCGGAGCGAGGACGTCACATCCGCGCTGCCTCGTATAGAGGTGGCGCGGTCGTGATGTATCAATGGCGGTGGCCGTGTGGAACGGCCGCTGCCATTTTGTGCGCGACGAGCGCACACTAGGGTTAGGGGGTGCGGAAGCACTGCCCCTTCTTAACCCTAGTACGCACTCGTCACGTACTTTAAGGCCTGTCTGTAACGGGCCTTCGGAAGCCAAGTAGAGAAAACGCAGACCATTTACAGTCAGATTCACATTTTCTTCTGCCTCGCTGCAACTATATGTTTATTCTAAAAAAATAATAATAATGACCATACTATGAGCTCCTCCCTCCCTCCCTCCCTTTCTTTCTGAACTTTATCCAGACTTTTAACCTAAACTTCAATTTTACAAAGCTGTATTCCTTAATAGATTTTTCAGATATAAACAGCAGCCATGGAAGGCGACTGCAAAAGAGAGGTGGTGGTGGAGGATTTGGTTATCAGAAGTCAAAGAATGTTCAGAAATCCAAAATCTTCAAGCACATTAACAAGAAAAAATCGGATAACAGACAATTTTCCCGTTGAAATGCTTATTTGGTGTTCGCTGAAATGGCTTTTGAGATCAAATTTGAATATAATTATTATTCAATACTGCCCAGCAATGTGTGTTCAGTATAAAATTTATCTATGGTGTTTGAGGATTAGGCTTTAAAACAAACATAAGTATACACTTTGGTCCTAATCTCTTGTCAGAGAAAATAGAAGATGTGTTCTTGGTCTGAAATCACTGTGCAGTCTCCTCAGTCCCTCTGTGTAATGCAGGGCAGTCTTGAGGCAAGACTGACTCGATATCTTCCAGGAACATCAAGAATGGACTGATTCAGAAGTCTACTTTCACAGTCTGTTGTGTAATTTATATTTTAAATAATGAGTTTTCTTCCAAGAACTGGCTACCAGGCTTATATGGAAATTGGAACATATGGATATAGTAGGCAATATGTTGTTTTTATAAGATATAGTGAATACATATTATAAAAATGATCTTTTTATTTTCTTACAAAACAAAGGTAGATTTTTGTAATGCAACACCAGGATGTTCAGAAGCTCCAGAGCAAATTGACTGGCCACTGGAACCATGCTTAGAAACTCCACTTATTTTTCATTGGGGGAAGAGGTGGACTTGCTTGCCTTACCAATTGACTTTTTCCCTCCAAAGCTTCAAAACATTCCTTTTTTTTCATTTTGAAGAATAACAGCTGTTTGAAGAGATGAGATAATATATATCTATATATGAAGAGACAGTTTGAAAATTCTAGATAAGGTGTATTCATTTTAAATTGAATTAAGAACTCAAAAAATGCTTGTGTCCGCCTTGTCTGCCACTAACTTTTGGGATGTTGGTTCTTGTTACTCTTAGGCTTAGACTCTGCTGCAGATGGAGTTGCACAGTTTTGCACATCTGTTTTCTGGATCTTATGTAATCATTGTAGCAGTAGCACCACACACTGGAGTTCAGGATAACTTGTGAATCCCAGTGGTCAGTTTTCAGTACTCATGAAATTGATTCCATGAGCCAAGGAAGCCTTTTAGCTGGTATTTGAGCAGGATCTCTTCTGATGCTGCATGATAAACTGTTTTTGAATGGCAGAATGGTACAGGATGGTATGTAATCCCCAAACAAATGAAGCATCACTGTTTGCCCAAACAGGTCTCTAGCTACCACTCAATAATTTAATTACTTTTTCCTAATCCTCCAGATGTCTTATACTTCAACTTACTACATTCCCAAAAGCCATGCTAGTTGGGGATGATGAGAGTTATAGATCATCACCTCTTGATGGCCCCAGTTTGGGAAAGGCTAAAATAAATAAGTAATATAAACTCCAATGGGCATTGGTTCTCAAACTGGTAGCATTATGGGAACCTTTAAAAAGACTATAAAAATGAACTGGTAGCCTTAGGTTTCTTGTGCACTTTTCCTGTTATCAATCTTATGAGTATTTAATAGACTTCAGCCATCACACACTCGAGGCTTGTCTCATAAAGATGACTGATGATTTGGGGCACTAATACTGTATTTCTTGAGGAATTGCCTCCCATTCAAGAGAACCTTGACAAGGAAATTGAACTTTGTAACCCAGTTAAAGAGAAGTGATCAAAATGTTCATGTGGGAAAATTTGAAGAGGAATCCAGCTGTAGACAGATGAAAGAAATTGAAGTTACCTTGCTGCAGTTTCTAACAATAACTGAATAAATACATGAAGTATAATGTAGCTATGTCTGTGAAGATTGTTACAGTGGCTGTGCTGTTTTGCACAGGCACCAAACAAATGCTAGTGAAATCATTCTAGATAAAACTGTAACTAGAAGATTTATTAACCACACTGCCAGCATTTCATAAATTACATAATGTTAGACCTTTTGCCTGTCTTTATAACAGTAATTTGCGGGGGGGGGGGGGGGGGGCTAAGACAAACTAGAATTGCTATGAGATAACACATATTTTTTTCCAAAGAAGCACAGTTGGCATGTTGAATTTTTTAAAGAGTATACTTCAAGTGAAGTAGTAAGGTTTTGGCACAGACTAATTATAAGTTGTGCAGTTTTAACTATAGTCATCCCTCCATATTGACAGATTCAAGGATCCATGGCTTGTAAATATTCAAAAAATACATTCCAAAAAAACAAACCTTGATTTTGCCATTGTACATAAGGGACACCATTTAGCTATGCCATTGTATTTAATGGGACTTGAGCATCTATTGGAGGTCCTGGAACCAAACTCCAGTGGATACCAAGGGCCCACTGTAAAAACAAAATCCAGTGTTGCATTAAGTTTTTTGGTTGCCTTGTAGCATTTCCTCCTGCTGTGTGCCTGTCCACAGCCTTTGTATGGCTTCAAATCTCCACCTTCTAGATGAGATATAGGGCTGTTGTCCAGAACATTTATCGTACATGTGCCCACTTTTACACTCTGCTTTTTAAACTTAAAATCAATTTTATTGTTACAGGTGGAATTATGACTAATTCAGCTTTGAAATATGAGCTTGTTTCAGGTCATGGCCCTTCCCCCATTTATCACAGCCTCCCTCCTCTGGTGGGCTCACACAGTTTAAGCATAGTTCTTAAATGGCTTTGTAGTGATGAGAGAGTGCCAGGCTGAGACTGGAGAGGCACAGGGTTGATCTCACACACACACACTCCACTGTAAAACTCATTTGGGCAGTCTTTAGAGTGTTGTGAGCATAAAAATGGGGCAGAACTAGGTATGCTGCCATGAGCTCTGTGAAGGGGAGAGGATATAAATGCAGTAAATAAAAAATCCCAAAGATCATCTCCTTTATGGCCCATCCCTTCATTCTCTCTCTTTTGATTACAGTGGGATTTTTTTTACCATAACATGCACCTGAAATTTGACAAGGAATCAGCTGCTGTTCAAGAAAATTTAGCACTAAAACGTGTCTTCCAAAATCAGTCCATAATGCTGTGTGCCTGTTTGATGAAAGGCTGTTGCACAAGGATGAGGCTTTTTCCAAATGCATCTTGGGGGATTTCCAGCCCTGTAACAAGCCTCAGTGACAGTATCAATGCATCTGAACTGAATTGCACTTTTGTTCTTAACTCCATTTAAGTACCAGCAAATGGATGTTATCAGAAAACTTTGGGTTACAAAGCTAGAGGTTTTCCCCCTGAATTAAATTTAATTATTTCAGTGTTTTTATAAATTTGATACTGGGCTAATTGCCTCAGTTACCACAAGCAGGTCTTGCTGAATAGTTGTTTCTCAATGCAAACTAGCATGAATGATCATCTATCCTTGTGATTAGTTACAGTACCAGGAAGGTTACCACTTCCTCTGTTTTCTGATCAGGTGGGAATGTGTGGTAAATACCCCCTCTCCACATCAGTGGGAGCTGCAGGAAATAAGTTATAAGGAATGTTTTTATATACCATCAGGGAAATTACCCACTTGCTAATTGATTGCATGCATTAAGTGAAACAGTGCCTGGCCATCAGTTCTGTATTAAGGATCAGAATGGGTTTCAGTTTTCTAGTGCTCTTGAAGGCATTTCCAGTTGGTTAGCCTCAGGTGTTCATAACTGGAAGAGAAATTTATGTGGTCTATAAAATAATTGCTCACTAACTTGTTTCCAAAGCATACATACAGATGCAATCAGCTGGCCATGTGCATGTATAAAGTACCACTCAAGAAGCTCAGTGAAGCATTAACGTTATGGAGAAAACAGGTGCTGCAAATTCAGAATTCTGAAAAGAAGTTCTAAGTTGAATAATTCTCCCCAAATTTTCCTCCTGCTTATTTGTAGTAAAAGCTAAGGCTGATTCTACATGAAGTCCCTTTTCTGTTTAGCCAAAAATAGATACTGCTTAATCAAATGTACATGTTCAGAAGTGTGGAGTAGTCTGAATCAATTACTTATAGTTACACTATCTCAAAACTTGTGATCATGTACTCATGTGATGAACAGGTTGCTCACCTGTAACTGTTTCTTCGAGTGGTCATCTGCGAATTCACACAAATGGGTTTATTCTGCACCTGCGCAGCAATCCTCAGAAACTTCTAGAATCTCTAGGCAGAAAGCAATGTATCTTTCTGCAACTTTTTGGCGGTAGCTCCGCCCACCCGTATATAAGGCCCCTGGTGGCCCGCTCTTTCTCAGTTCCGAATGAGCCGCTAAACAGCGCGGCAACAAGCGTTGTCAAATGAGCAGACACTGAGGGGATGGATGGCGGGTTTGTGTGAATTCGCAGATGACCACTCGAAGAAACACAGTTACAGGTGAGCAACCTGTTCTTCTTCTTCGTGGTCTCTGCGAATCACACAAATGGGTTTAGACTAGCGAACTATAGTCAGAGGAGGAGGGAGTGTCAAAAACCAATAATCACATAATAAAGTATGTAAACCAAACAACTGTGTTATTTATTAACAGTGTAACAGGTCTATTGAATGGCAGAAAGTAACACTGCCCTCCCAAAGGCTGCATCGTGCCTGGCCCTTGCGTCCAGCCTGTAATGTCTAATGAATGTCAATGGCTGGGACCAGACAGCTGCCTTACAGACATCCTCAAGGGGAATCCCCGTCAAAAAGGCTGAGGATGCAGCTACCGCCCTAGTTGCATGGGCTCTAACCCGACCTGGTAGAGGCTTTCTCGCCAGTTCGTAGCAGAGGTGGATGGTGCTGGCCACCCACTTGGAGAACCTCTGCGGTGACACCGGCAGCCCCTTCTTGGCTTCGGAGTAGCACACAAAAAGTCTCTCCGAACGCCTGGAAACAGATGTCCTGTCCAGATAGAACGCCAGCGCCCTGCGGACATCCAGGGCATGGAGCTGACGCTCAGAGTCTGTGGTCGGATTAGGAGCCAGAGTCAACAAAACAATGTCCTGGTTGATGTGAAAGGCAGACACCACCTTTGGCAAGAAAGTGATGTCTGTACGGAGCACCACCTTGTCCTTGTGGAAACGGAGGAAGGGTTGGTCCATCCTCAGGGCACACAATTCACCAGCTCGGCGGGCTGACGTTATAGCTACCAGGAAGGCCGTCTTCCAAGTCAGGAGTCTCAGGTCCGTGGTAGCTAAGGGCTCAAAGGGCTTAGATACCAAATGTGCCAAGACGATATCTAGACTCCACTGTGGTGTAGGGTCTAGAATCGGTGGGTGCAAATTGTTGAATCCCTTAAGGAACCTCTTTATGAGAGGATCCGCAAAGAGAGAAGGCTTGTCCTGAAACAGGTAGTGAGATGAAATGGCAGATAGGTAGCATTTGATAGAACTCAAGGAGAGACCTGCAT
This sequence comes from Sceloporus undulatus, assembly GCF_019175285.1. Classification (NCBI taxonomy): domain Eukaryota; kingdom Metazoa; phylum Chordata; class Lepidosauria; order Squamata; family Phrynosomatidae; genus Sceloporus; species Sceloporus undulatus. The sequence goes on from NC_056522.1 coordinate 235,443,429, forward strand.
CCGCTAAAGTCATGAGAAAATCCAGGACTACAGGGATGGAGACACGGGATGGTGGAGTGTCCCTTGCTTGTAGAAAGGTTAGAAACCTATCCCATTTGTAGGCATAGGACCTCCGTGTGGATGGTCTCTGTGCTGCTTTGATGATGTCCTGTACACCGGATGGAAGTGTCCTCAGGATGAAATCCTCCATGCTACCAATGGGAGGGATTGCATCTCGGGATGGTGAACTTGTCCGGTGTGGAGCGAGAGCAGGTCGGGCCGGTGCTCGAGGCGGAGATGGTCCTGCGCTCGTTGTAGGAGCGGGGCGAACCACAGCTGTCTGGGCCACCACGGCGTTACCAGGATTGCATTCGTGTGGTCAGCCAACATTTTTGAGAAGACCCTTGTAATCAAAGGGAACGGAGGGAAGGCGTAGAGGAGGCCTTGGGTCCATTTGAACTGGAAGGCGTCCCCTTCCGATGCTGGGTATCTGTACCGTGAGCAGAATCTCGTGGTCTGAGTGTTCAGCCGAGAGGCAAACAGGTCAAGGAGGGGGGTTCCCCAACGATTGAAGAGTCGGGAGACTACTTCTGGATGCAGTCTCCACTCGTGGCAAGTGGATGATGACCTGCTGAGACGGTCTGCCAGGTTGTTCTGTTCGCCAGGCAGGTGGATGCATTGTAGCAAGATCTTGTGTTGTATGCACCATTCCCAAATGCGGATGGTGATCAATAGCAAAGTCCTCGACTTCGTACCGCCCTGTTTGTTGAGGTAGTACATGACGATGGTGTTGTCGGTGAGGAGGAGCACCACCTTGTCCGCGAGGACCGTCTGAAAGGCTCTGAGTGCTTTCTCCATGGCAAGCATCTCCAATACGTTGATGTGGAGAGTAGCTTCTGCCAGTGACCATCTGTCCTTTATTGTAAGGTCCAGCATGTGGGCGCCCCATCCTTGCAGGGAGGCGTCCGTAGTCAGAGAGAGATCCGGCTGAGGGGGTAAGAATGGCATCCCCACACAGACGTTGTCGGATTGGAGCCACCATCGTAAGGACCTCTGTACCATCCTTGGGATGGTGAGCAACTTGGTGGCCGTGTCTCGGACAGGGTCGAACACGGAGAGGAACCAAGATTGAATGGGCCTGAGGCGCAGTCTGGCCCACGGTGTGACGAAAGTGGTGGAGGCCAGGTGCCCCATGGCGACTTGAACTGCACGGGCCTGAAGGCGTCTTTGGCGGAGGCAGGACTGTAGAGATGCGCAGAGGGCTTGGAACCTTGTCTCTGGAAGGTATGCCCTCATCTGTACAGAGTCCAGTGTTGATTCTATGAAGTCTATTTGCTTGGTAGGAGTCAAGTTGGACTTGTCGAAGTTGACCTGCAGCCCTAGTGTTTGTAGCAGGGATAAGGCAAATTCCAGCTGCTTGAGTAGGGCATCCTTTGAAGATGCTGCGAAGAGCCAGTCGTCCAGGTACGGGAAGACTGTGATTCCCTTCTGACGTAGGTAAGCCACCACGGGTGCCATGCACTTGGTGAAGACTCTTGGAGCTGTGGCAAGGCCAAAGGGAAGGACCTTGTATCGGTACGCCTGGTGCCCGACAGCGAAGGTGAGGAACCTGCGGTGGTCCTCCAGGATCGCTATGTGAAAATATGCGTCTTTCAAGTCTAGCGTCACGAACCAGTAGTCTTTCTGTAGGAGTGGTAAGATAGAAGCAAGAGTTACCATCCTGAATTTTTTGTAAACAATAAAGTTATTAAGGGCTCGGAGATCCATTATGTGTCTGAGGCCAGAGTCTTTTTTCGGTACAGTGAAGTACCTAGAGAAAAAGCACCACTTGAACTCAGAGGGGGAGACGGGTTCAATGGCGCCTTTGTCTAAGAGGGTGCGCACTTCGTCGAGAAGGGTGTCCGAGGGGACGGTTGAAACAAAAGCTCCGGTTGGCGAGAGCTCAGAGAACTCTAGGGCATAATCCCTACGGACGATGTTAAGTGCCCAAGACTCTGTAGTGATGGCGGCCCAGGTGGTAAAGAAGGGGCTCAGCCTATTGGAGGTGACGAGGTGCGCAGAAACACATCAGAACCTCTTCTTGCCCCGGCCATCCTTCTTCCTGTATCCCTGTTGGTATCTGGGTTGGGAAGATTGGCGCCTGTCCGGTGGGGGAGCAGGCAACTGGGAAGATCGGCCTTGGGGGTTGCTGTCCTGGTGGTAAGGATGGTCCTGGGGCTGAAAACGGTACTGGCCTCCTGAGTGCCAGGGGTGCTGGCCAGGGTACCTCTGGCGAGGAGATTTGGACGGTACGGAGGACATACCGTGCTTCCTAGCCGCGGTCTTCATCCGGTACCTGAAGCCAAGCTTCTCGTCCGTGTCCCTATTGAAGAGGCCCGAGTTGTCAAAGGGCATATCTTCAATAGCTGCCTTTTCCTGAGGGGTAAGATCTGATGACCTTAACCACGCATAGCGACGGAGGGCAATGGAGCCAGAGAGGATCTTGGATGCACAATCAGTGGAGTGCCTGGCGGAGATGATCTGCTGTCCAGCCATCAGGTGGATCTCATTTCTGAGAGCCGCCATCATACGCCTCCTGTCCTCGGGCAAGTCCGCAATGGTGGGATCCATCTTCTCCACCAGGAACTGGACATAGGCCCCCATGCAAGCTGCATAGTTAGCAATCTTGAGGTCTAGAGCAGCCGAAGCATAGAATTTCTTCGCCAAGGCGTCCAGCTTCTTACTGTCCTTATCAACGGGCGAGGACGAGGCTTTGGGGGCGAAGGTGGACTGGGCCCCTTCAACAATAGCTGAATTCAGCTTCGGATGGTTCGACAGCCAGGACGGGGCGGATGGAGTGACTTGGTACAGGTTCTCGATCCTGCGCGAAGTGGACGGTATGGTGGCTGGGGCGTCCCAAGAGCGCTTGGCGATCTTCTCCAGGGAAGGGAGGTAGGCCAGGGCTGGTGGAGCCGGGGCAGAGCCGTGGATCCTCCTCTCTACCGGGTCGAGGGCATCATCCTCCGGATGGGCGACTTCAAGCTTGAGGGCGTCAGCCATCTGTATGACCCTGTCGGCAAAGGCCCTGATGTCATCCGTAGGTGAAGGGACAGAAGGGCCCTGAGGCACAAATGGGGCATCCGCATCCGAGACTGGGGATGCAGAACGAGGAGAGCCCGAGCCAGATCTCGAGGGGGATGGACTCCGCCGTCTGAGGAGAGGGTCAGATGTCCCGAGGTCGTCCCGGTCGTCCCGGCGGGAAGTGTCATCGTCCAGACGACGGCCTTGAAGATGAGCATGGAGGTCCCAGCGGAGGCGGGACGGGTCAACCGGGATGAGATACTGTCCCATGCGTTGATTGTGGACGAGATCCGGGAACGCCTGGAAGAGGTCCCGGTCGTGATCTGCAGGGGGGCGATGGTGTGCAGCCAGAGCCTCATCGGCTTCGGTACCTAGCGTGGCCCGGTCCCGTGAGGCAGAGCGTGGTCGCCTTGTTGGCGAAGGCGAGGGTGATCTTGACCTCGGCCTCTGAGGGGAGAATGGAGAGTAGGAGTCCCGAAGCTCTCTCTCTGATTCAGAGTCCACCTGGACAATCTGTAGGCTGTCTGCCGGTACAGAGAGGTGACTGGTGAGGAGGACTCTGGGCTCGAGCGGCACCGTACGGGAGAGGGCCGGTAGAGACGGAGTCGGGGTCTTCTCCGGCTCAGGAACAGGCGATGTCGACGGTACTGGCCTCGACTCAGGCGGAGGCACTGAGACCGTGCTTGGGGGCCCCTTGCTGCGGGTCTTAGCTGGCGGCGAGGACGAGCGAGCCCGTTTCTTGTCCTGGTCGGAGCATTTCTCCCCTTTTTTCTTGGGGGCTTTGGAAGCCTCCACATCCCCAGGGGCTCCAGAGCTGCTAGGCTGGCTGAGAACCCTCTCATAGAGGGCGGCCTTGAGAGTCGGTCCCTATTCTTGAGGGCTTGGGTGGACATGGCATTGCAGTGGGGACAACTGCCCTGAACGTGTGTCTCCCCCAGGCAGAGGACACACTTGTCGTGGCCATCGGCCCTGGGGAATTTAACCCCGCACTTAATGCATTGCTTGAAGGAGGCCATGATAAGAAGAGTCCGTTACCAGTCCGAAGTCAAGCCGAAGTCAAAGAAAGTCGTCAAGCCAAGGGAAAGTCCGAGAGAATGGTCAGTAAAAGTCCGAAGTTCAAAATAGCCAGAGATTCCAATAACAAAGAGCAAGCAAAAGCTAGCAAAGTTCCTAGAGCTGCTTAGCTCGGAGGAATGAAGGAACTGGAGAGGAGCGGGCCACCAGGGGCCTTATATGTGGGTGGGCGGAGCTACCGCCAAAAAGTTGCAGAAAGATACATTGCTTGCAGAATAAACCCATTTGTGTGATTCGCAGAATAAACCCATTTGTGTGATTCGCAGAGACCACGAAGAAGAAACACAATCACTTTCTTCTGCCCTAGATCAGGATTGGGTATATTGTTCATCTCCAGGTATTGGTGGACTGTAGCTCCCAGCAGCTGTTCCAATGCATGGTATGTACAGGATAGAGTGAGCGATCTTGAGAGTTGCAGTATAATATAAGAACAATGCTTTCCCCCTAGATATTTCAAAAGTGAAATCCTTGAAGAAAGCTTACTATACATCATGGACTGGATTCAGAGGCAATCTTCTTGAATGAAAAGTAGTCTATTTTCTGACTTAGCACAAGGAAAGAATTGAAATACTTGTCTACTTCTGTGCACTAAAGTTGTATGTGTTCCACAATTTTCAAGATGTCTGCTAACATAAAGCATCAGACAACATTGCAGAGGGTTTTCCAAGACAATGGATGGACTTGTGGCACTATATACTCCAACCAGTGATCATCTAAAGAGAACTGGTAGAAAATATCACAAAAGGAAGATAAAAGGAAGCATATTTCATGCAGCATGTACTGTAAATGAATTCATTCAAGATGCAATGGCCATGAGATTTCAGAAGCTGACACAAATTTGTAGAAGTTGATGCTGTATGCTGTGCTTATGTTTCATGCCTATGCAGAACATCATAGAGACAAGTGTGCCATTGAATACCAGCTGATGTGGATGAGGGGAACTTCAGCAGGACAAAATCCTTAGCTGGCTGGGAAGGAAATCAAACATCCTGAAGGGTCCAGGGCCAGTCACAAGGAAGATTACATATTTAGCCAGGACCAACACAGTCTGGGTAACAAAATCCTCAGAATAATTTAACTTTCCTATATTAGAAGTATGTAGATTTTTGTAGACATCAATATTCTTAAAGATTGCCACAATTTGGGGTAACAGATATGTGTAGTTATTTGCTGTCAAGTTGGTTTGCCTTATGGAAGCTATGAATGAGAGACCTCCAAGAGGTGCTTTTTTGCCAATTTAGGCCTGTGGGATCCTTTACCATCTGTAATGTGGTTTTCTTTTCCTACTATTTTCAAGAGTTTTGTTTTCTTATGATATGTCAGAAGTATGATAGCCTTAATTTAGTTATTTTGGCTTCTAGGGAGAATTCAGGTTTGATTTGTATTTATCTGCCTTTTTTGGCAATCCATGCTATTCCTTAAAATGCCCTCCAGCACCACATTTTAAATGACTTTGTTTTTAATCCCGACAGACTTGCATCATTATAGCCCTATACATTCATGCAGGTTGCATTAAGTCAGCATTGTGTACTGAATAGTGATTTTCTAAACTCACAAAGCCAGGAACATGCAAAATGAACTATTCAGGCAACACTTTGGCATGTGTGCACTATTCTTGCCTGTTCTTCCATCAGCATTTGTCTTTAGGTGAACCAGAAAATGACAAGCAACAAGAAACAAATTCATTTACTATCACTGAAATACTATTGCCAGCAGAAACCTCTCACTGTATTAGTAGAATAGCACAGGGGGAACAGACTGAAAGATTTCATAGTGTACAGAAAACAGATGTTAGAAAAGGAAAGGTGACTTGTCAGTGGGAAATAGAGGGCTGAAATATTGATGCTGACAAATGAAATTATTTTATTATTACACAGTTTGACATCTATTCCCCAAAGCTTCGGCTTCTTAATATGTGGTATTCTTAGCTCCCTTTCAAAAAAAAAACAACAGTGGTGATTCTGGATCATGTGAGTGAGAAATAAAAAACAATTGCATCTGTTTGCAAAACCAGACATTTCCTCATTTCCTCTTTTAATTTTTCATTGATAACATGTTTTAACCATATAATATGACTTTGAAACTTTGAAATGTTGTGATTTTGGACTCAGTTTTCTCAATAGAGTGCATGTACACTTTCCTATTTCTATTACTTTCCTTGCCCTAACTTTGGAGCACATTTTTAGTGACGAATTCACAAAAGAGTTTTTTAGAAATTCCCATTGTTAATTTTTTCATGCCCTGATGCTATCTCTTTCACCCTTTCCCCTTTTATCTTGGGAAACATGAGCTCTGTGGCAGAAGGCATGCTCACGCTATTTTGCATTCAGGGATCATTCCTACACTTCCTGCCTTGCAACAAAAGAAATGATGAAAGGTAATGAAAAAGTTGATTGTATCAGCTGCCAAGGCACTAGGCTTCTTGGGACAGACAGGAAATTGAAGTGAGGCCATGCCTTAGATTATGTCTGCAGCCATAATGAAGAAGAAGTAAATTCAAATCTTAGTTCTACTGTGTCTAATAAATATAGCATTTTGCAAAGCAGTAATTGCAAATATAATGAGAATTACGACTCCCCTTTCCCCCACCACATTTTTAAAAAGTTAACAATTGATTTTGTGGAAAGCACCAAAAAAAAGCCCACCTTTTTCCCCTCCATTTCCATTTAGCGGGGCAATTGCTTTTCTGTTACTTACACTTTATGGAAATCTGGCGACTTCACTTTCATCTAAATCTGTCTTTCACAAAATTAGTCTTGTGATTGAAGGGCTGGAAAGGGTTGCCTTAGAAACATGCAGCATGATTATCTATGGTGATCCAATCACTACATCTATCTCAAAAACATTAAAAAGGTGTGTAACCACAACAGTGAAAATCAAACGAGAAGATGACTTCCTCACAGGTAATTTTATTAATTATTTATTTATTATTATTATTATTATTATTAACCTTTATTTATGAAGCGCTGTAAATTTACACAGCGCTGTACATACAACCTTTTTAATTAGATGGTTCCCTGCCCTCGGGCTTATTTTACCTGTATGATAAAAATTATAAAATTACTTTATTCCTCCTGAACCCACTCTTGTAAATCCAGTTGTTAATTTCCCAGTCATGACATGTCTGTTCCTTTACTATTGTGATTTTCTTAAGTGGTATGTCTATAATCTCCCAGCCCATCTTACACATCATTCTCAAGAACCACTATGGTGTAATGGTTTGAGCATTGGACTGCAACTCTGGAGACAAGGGTTCAATTCCCGCTCGGCCATGAAACCCACTGGGTGACCTTGGGCAAGTCACATGCTCTCAGCCTCAGGAGAAGGTAATAACAAACCTCCTCTGCACAAATCTTGCTAAGAAAATACATGATAGGCTTGCCTTAGCATCGGAAATGGCTTCAAGGCACACAACACCCCATCTTACATGCCAGTCTCATTACACTGGAGCTGCTGCTGTTTTTATTTTCTCTAGCAGCAGACTTAAGCTGAGTACCAAAAGAACGAATTGAAACACAAGCGTCTTCTTCATAAAACATCCCAGTGAGGCAGAAACTACATGATAGCCTGTTTCTTCTTCTTACAGCAGCTGTGGACTCTTTTTGAACCAGAAGACCAAATTTCTATTGTAGAACAGTCTCAAGTTTTGATACCCTCGTTCCTGTGATGAGTAAGGCCAAAGAAAAAATGTGTGACTAAAAGTGAAAATCAATTTAGCGTTCACTTGACATTTCATTTGAAAGACCTCTTAACAAAGCCTTTAAATCTGGCTGTCTTCAATGCAATTTAAGAACACAAAGATATCTGTCTGTATATCAGCCAAAGTCAGTTTTAAAAATGGCACATTGTGTCCTTGGCCAACACTCTATGACCTGCTTGTAACCAGGATCAATCAATTTATGTGGAGCCACAAATAAATCATGCTGCTTTCCTTGCCAAACCAACAGTGGCACTCTGTTTCAGTTGCCTCCACATTTTTGCAATGCCATCTTTTCTGTGCCTGAAGTTGTGCTTGTTTAAAAATGTGTTCTACCTGTTATTTTTAAGCCAGGCAGCACCATAGCCATAGGGTTTCTGAGGCACTGCAGTGCTCTCCTGGTCATGGGGCACATTGAGACAAGCAGGGGTTTCTCCAGTTGCCAATCTCAATGTGCTCTATGACTGAGAGCACTGTAGTCATTTCCCAGCACTGATCTCCAGTGCCTCAGAAACCCTTTGGTTATGGATTAAAATATAAATTTTTTTGCAGGGAGGCATAGACATAAGTAGCTATGACAAAGATCTGTCATCATTATAATAATGCAGGATCTTGGCTATTATTTATAGTATATGAATTATGTTATGGTTTGGTGCTTTGAGCATTGGGCTAGGACTCTGGAGATCAGGGTTTAAATCTCCACTCAGCCATGGAAACCCACTAGGGGCTGGGGGCATGTCCATTCTCTCTGCCTCAGGGGAAGACCAGTTTTGTCTTCCAAGTAAACCCCCTGATAGGTTTGTCATAAATCAGAAATGACTTGAAAGGAGAGAACAACAACAAATGCCCAGTGATGTATAAATGTTCATGTAAATAAATCAGATGAAAACCAGGGTGATGTTGCTGGTTTGAGTGCTAGACTATGGCTCTGGAGATCAGGGTTCAATTCCCCACATGGCCATGAAACCCACTTGGTGATCTTGGGCAAGTCATTCTCTTTCAGCCTCAGGGGAAGGCAATGGCAAACCCCCTCTGAACAAATTGCCAAGAAAACCCCATGATCTTCCAGGTCACTGCCTTAGGGTTGCCATAAGTCAAAGGACTTTCAAGGCTAATACAACCACCACCAGCACAGGACTTCCTCTGAACAAATCTTGCCAAGAAAACTTCATGATAGGGTCACCTTAGGGTCTATTGCTAGAGCCCCCCTTAGTGTCTGTCCTGAAGGTATTTTTTGAAAGTAGTTTATCCAGGGCTTATTTTGAAGCAGGAGAGGTATCAAACCAGGGTTAGGTTTGTTAGGACTTAAGCCTTTATAAGGGGAGAAATGGCAGAACTCCTCTATCAGCTTATTCTTAAGTAACTTCTCCCAACACAATTCCCCCAAACCTGATGGAAATTCATTGGCAGAATAGATCTCCTTCTTCCCATGCACCTGATGCCCCTTAAGGTATGCTGGGGAGCAAATTATGATAGTGGTAATAGTGTCAAAATTGTGACTTAACTAGAATTTGTGAATATGAGACAAAACAATTACCTATTTGGGGGGAATAAGCATTGAAATTTTCAATGGAAGGACACAACTAGCATTAATACAGAAGCATAGAAAATTGGGGTATTTGATCGTTTTCCAGGTTTTTGCTCTCTCCTACCCCCCCCCCCCCCCCCCATGTATGTGTATGTCTGTTTGTCTCCAAATTGCCTGTCAACTGCAGTGACCCCATAAATTTCATAGGCAAGGAATCCTCAGAGATGGTTTGTCCACTTCTTTCCTTTGAAATACAGTCTATAACATCTGGTATTCCTTGTCAGCCCTCTATCCCAGTACTGTCCACGCCTGGACTTGCTTAGCTTCCAAGAATGGACAGGATCTGGTGCCTTCAGAGTATTTGGGTGCCTTTTGCAGCTACATGTGTAATATGAGAAGTACCAGGTTTCATGCTTGCACCCTCTCACTGGTAAGAACGCTTTTAATCTCTAATGTGTTGGGTCTGGAATAGAGTATGTAGTTGATGTACTATATCTAATTTCTAGGGCTTACTTCAACCCCCAAGAGTTTTAGGGCAGCTGTACTAGTCCCTGACTGGTCTTGCTATCTCGTTTCCATATCCAATGGCTATGTCTTTGTCCACAAATGTCCATAGTTAAAACTGGACTTGCTACTTCATTTCCATACCCAAAGCATTTTGAAGTGTGTGTGTGTGTGTGTGTGTGTGTGTGAGAGAGAGAGAGAGAGAGAGAGAGAGAGAGAGAGAGAGAGAGAGAGAGAGTGTTTTTATGACTTATCACAGACTATATCTTTACTGTAGCCAAGACAACCTTTAAATGTTCTTTCATATGAGATCCTTTGTACTGAAAAGCAGTTAAGTAGATTAGGGTAAAAGTTTCTAGCTTATCTCCTTGCTGCTTTTACTTTTCCAACTGCATGAGCCTATAGCCAACATCGTATATGGATTTCTGCTCCTGTTTCCCTGAATCTGCTTTTCATTTCCATTTCCCAAATGGAAGTAGATTTGGGCAGGGTGGATTGAGATCCATCAAGATGTTTAAAATCATTGATCCGGACAAAATTTTCAAGAAAAAAAGGCCAGTTTAAATTGTTCATTTAAATTAAAAAAATCCCCGTGAAGTATATTTTCAACAATGGTGGAAACCCAATCAACAGCGTTTTGATTTTACACTCAACAGTTTACACCACTGAGCAAGATAGGTTGCATTGTTTTTGATAACTTTTTAAATTAATTTAGGGAATCACAGTACATAATATAGCCATTATCTGTGTCAAGCTATAGACACATCACTACATTTTTTAATATGGCTTCAAGTAGACCCCCAACTTATCATGACCCTATCGAGATTTCTTTGGGAAGATTTGTTCTAAAAGGGTTTACCTTTGCCTTTCTCTGAGGCTGAGAGATTGCAACTTCCTCAGAGTCACCCAGTGGGTTTCTTATCAAGCAGGAATTCAAACCCTGGTCTCCCACACTCAGATCACTCTGGCCATCAGTACATTAGATGTACTGTATTTAAAAGTACATAGCACTTACACAGCACTTAGGTTTAAATCCAGCTGTTATTCCTAACTTGAGTAGATGGGAACATGACATTTGTGTAAATTCCAGATTCAACAGTCTATTGTAGTTATGGGGAAAGATCTGCAGTCCTTGACTGGCTGGACCCCATGTGGCCACCATGCATGTTTGTTCATCTACTGTTGAAATGTTTGAGGACTGTAAAATTCATGCAGAATTACCCACACAGAGGAAGCATGCACAAAAGCCATCCTGCTTTCTAGACTCGGAGTTAAGCTTGCAGTGTTAAGAGATGCTTCTGCACGTTCTGATCTTCTCTCTTACATTCGCTTCCCAGGTATAGGGAGAGACAGCATCATCCATCTTGGTGACTGATAGTTGCTTTTTGCTGACAGTCTCCTTGAGGTAGATACCCTCCTACATACTAAAAAGGCTCATTATCCATTGCGAAGTTTGCACAAAGGCTGAAAATCAGTGGTGAAACACACAGCCAGCCCTCTACAAATAGTATCCCTGAAATGAGGCAAAGGTACATGAAATGCATATAAAGTTCTCACTTCAGTGGAAGTGTGAACAATTCTGTTTGTTTCTTGATAGACTGGTTACTGAGCGAAGCTAAAGATGAGCAGCCAACATTAGTCAGTTTCAATGAACAGTTTCAACACCATTTCCTAGTTGTTGCCAGATGTATTGGAGCAAGACCTGCTATTATTATTATTATTAAGCTTTATTTATAAAGCGCTGTAAATTTACACAGCGCTGTACATACAATCTTTTTAATTGGACGGTTCCCTGCCCTCGGGCTTACAATCTAAAAAGACATGACACAAAAGGAGAAGGGAAAGATGGTGGGGAGGGGGCCTCTCTAGTAGGATAATACATATAAAATACATAGCAATACAGGAAATGATTCAATAAAACAGACAACAAAAGAACATCAAATAGCAAGTGACAATTATGCAATGCCTGGGAAGGCTTCTCTGAACAGGATGGTCTTCAGCTCCGTTTTGAAGCTGGTTAAAGAAGTGATGGCTCTTGCTCACGGAGGAAGACGGTTCCAGGAGTGAGGGGCAGCAAGTGAAAAGGGGCGAATCCAAGATGGGGCAGAGGAAATCCTGGGCTGTGACAGCAGGCCTTGACTACCAGAACGGAGGGCCCTGGTGGGAAGGTGAGGAGAAAGAAGGTCTGATAAGTAAGGAGGGGCCAGTCCATGGAGGGCTTTAAATGTCGACAGCAGGAGCTTATACTGAATGCAGAAAGGGAGGGGGAGCCAGTGAAGGGATGCCAACACAGGAGAGATGTGGTCAGAGTGGTGGGTGGAAGTGATAATGCATGCAGCTGAATGCTGGACAGAGATTAAAGGACGGAGGTGAGAAAGAGGAAGCCCAGCCAGGAGGATGTTACAATAATCAAGTCGTGAGATCACTAGGGCATGGACCAGGATCTTGGCAGTAGAGGCGGAAAGATAAGGTCGGATTTTAGCAATATTGTACAAAAAGAATCTACAAGCCTTGGCTGTGGTCTGGATCTGAGGGGTACACGACAGAGAAGAGTCAAAGATGAAACCAAGACTGCAGGCTTGCTGGACTGGTTGAATAGAAATGTTGTCCACAGAGACAGAAAAGGAGTGTTGAAGGGTGGGCTTAGGAGGAAAGACAAGAAGCTCCGTCTTGGACATGTTGAGTTTCAAACGCCGATGGCGCTTGTGCCATTCCATCTAGTTTTTATCTACAACACCAGCAATTAGGTTGCATATATAGTTTATTTTGATTTTTGCCACAAGTGTTACAAGGTTGGGAAATAGCGTACAAAGAAAAATGTATTAGGCTCAAAAGATATTGTCATAGTTTGCAGTAATATCATTTGGAACCAAAAATGTAATTAAAGGAGTGGTTGGTACGTATATTAAGCTTTATGGCAAAGCAGCAGTGAGGCCATATTATGCCATGGGTTGCCATGAGGTCGAAGGGTCCAGTGGAGGAAAGTACAATTAACATAGCATCCCCTTTTTTCATGCAGTCAATCTCTTCAGGGGTCTCACTAGTAGGATGCAGGGATATGAACCACACTGGGTGAAACCCTAAGGTGGGGTGACACCACTGGTCCCAAAAAAGTCTGCTTTTTGGCAGGAATGGGTTGTGGCATTTGCCTGTGTCCCTTTGAAATCCTGGAACTCAGCAGTAGAGAAGGCACAAATGGGGCAAAACTCAGTGGGCAAAGAAAGGAAAGGCCTAAGGTCTTTATTTTTATTACTTTTTATTACTTTTTAAAAAATTTCTTTAAAAATTTCACTTTAATCACACGAAACTATGTAAATGTAAATACATTTCGGTTATGCTTATATTATAATTTAAAGGTCTATCTCACAATTTTTTCATTTCATTCCATTCCATTCAGTGATATACAGGAATTATGATTTACGAGTAACATTAGTACAATAAAGATTACTAAGGATTAAAAAATATTACATTACTAAGAATTCTGTATGGGGTGGTCAATGGGTGTGTGTGTGTGTGTGCGACACCACAGGCTAACGCATGGAATGACACCAACCCTAGTGATGCCACTGAATATAACAAGGATAACCACTTATGCTTGCCAAGTTATTAAAAAAAAATCCAGAACAGTGTTATGTTCATATACAATGGTTACAGGTGCTGTTGTGAGCGAGGTACAATCTTAGTGAGATATAGTTTTGGTGAGGACATCAACTAGAACAAGGCATGAGAGTAGCTACTGGGGATAGGGTGTGGGTGTGAAAAGAGGACATTCCTCCTCCCCATGAAATTTTCCTTTAGTTCTCAAAATTCTGGCACTGCAGAAAGAGACACTGAAAATCATCCACACTTATAACTCATATTCATTGTTTATTTCCCTTGGTAATTTTGCCTACCACTTTTCTTTGGATGCTTAAACTGGATGTCTAAAAACTCAACAGGACTTTTAAGTTCTTGTAATGCTAGAAATGAGAGGACTGAAGGAAAATTTCACTGGAGTGCAGAATTCTTATTTAGGGGTCAATGTCTCAAAGGCCACCTTGGGTCCTAATCCAGAAAGGCAGCATATAAACAAATGAAACAAGTAAAATAAAATTTTTGACCCACCTGTTACATCCCTGGGACAGGAGTGGGAACATATGCCCCTTCAGTTGTTGGGCTGCAGTTCCCAGCACTCCTTACCATTCGCTATGACAGCTATGGCTGTTGTGAGTTGCAGTCTAATAGCATCTGTATGACTCTTACCACGTCGCTGAAAGATGGAAATCTGGCTTGGTTTACCCAATATTTGATCAAATATGAAATTAATGTTCTGAATCCAATTGATACTTCCAACTAAACCTGACTGACTGAAAAAAGTGTAAGTCAACATTTATGTAAATCCCACTAAATCAATGGTCTTACTCTAGTTTGAATTAGTAATCTGATTTATGCTCCTGCCTTTCATGGGCAAAGTAATACTTTTAGGACCCTAAGTGCTCTGCATCCCTGGAATGCACTCATGGGGTATTATGGCAGATTTCATCTTCTGTCATCTCTTGGCCTGCATTGGGTGTCACTCGTATGCTGATAATACCCAGCTCTATTATTTCTTTCCACCTAATTGCAAGAAAGCTGTTTGGGGGTACTTCTTGGTTCCTGAGCCTCGAAGTCCAGGTTTCAGCAGTGACCAGGAGTGCATTTGCAGTTAAAGCTAGTGCTTAAACTACACATATTCCTGGGAAATTCAGATCTTGCCACAATAAGACATGCCTTGGTTATATCCTGTTTGGATTACTGTAATGCACTCTTCATGGGGCTGCTTTTGAAAAATGTTGAGAAATCTGCAACCAGGTTGTTAACTGGGGCAGGCTACCAAGAGCACACAACTCCCTTGTTACAATGGTTTCATCAGTTGCCATTGGTTCCAGGCACAATTCAGAGCTGGTTTTGACCTATAAAGCCCTATATGGCTTGCAACCAGACTACATGAACAATTGCATTTCCCTTTATGAGCCCATTATAGCGCTAAGATTGTTTGGAGAGGCCTTATTCTCTGTCCCACCACCTTCTCAGGCTCATTTGGTGGTAACAAGGGAGAGGGCCTTCTCAGTGGCTGCGTCCACTCTTTGGAACTCCTTCCTTAGGGATCAGGGATAATGGCCCTTCATATGTTGCTGGGCTGCAAATCCCTTCATCCTTCACAATTGGCTAGGTTGACTAGGGCTGGTGGGAGTTTCAATCCATTGACATCTAGTGTACTACGCTTTGGCCACTCCTGGCCCACTCTTACTTACATAAATCTTCCTCTCTTCCAGGCAGAAGCTTATTAAGTATTTGAAGGCGAGAGTTCGGGTTTATGCAAGATATTTTGTTTCCATTTTAAGAAAAAGGTTATTACAGATTGAGTCTCCCTTACTCAGAATGTTTGGGACTAGAAGTGTTTTGGATTTCAGCTTTTTTTTCTGCCAGATTTTGGAATATTTGCATATACATAAGGAGATATCTTGGAGATGGGATCAAAGTCTAAACATGAAATTCATTTATGTTCCATATATACCTTATACACATCATTTTCCATAATTTTGTGACATCAAGGAAAAAAGGGTGTCACTATTTCATTCACCCATGTGGACAATTTTGGTTTTTGGGATTTTGGATACAGGAGAATCAACCTGTATTTCTTTTGAAACAAAACTGCCTTTATAAAAATTTCTATTTGCTTTTATGTCAAGATGAAGGAGGCTTCTCAGCTACAGATAGTGTTTATGACTCGTTACGTGACGTCACTTTTCAGACAGATGAGGAAACATGGCAAGACTAGAAGGAGAAGAAAGCAGCTTTGATGGTTGACATTTTAACTGGCATGTTTGTACTTGCTGGATTGCCTTCTTTGTCCCAGAAGACATAAGCCCTCTATGTTCCTGCACTATTGCACCAGTCTGGAAAAGCATCTTCCATTGGCTTGGCTTCTCTAATTCTTTTTTCAGTCCCCTCATCTACACAGCATTTAACAAAAACTACAACAACACATGAAAACAACCTTTTTTTAAAAGCAGAGATAGAACCAAAAGAGGTAACAGCTACATTTACTGTGTTAACTAGATGATGCAATGTTTCTTTGCTGCCTACTCAGTGATAATGGAGTTTGCTGAAATGTCAAAAGGAGAACAGAATAATAGTCCCACTGTGATGGTCTGCTACCATTACAGAAGTTTAGAGCATTGGGAGGGCGGACTGAACACATCCAAAGATCTTTCTGTTGATTAAACATCAAGTGCAATGCTGTTCCATAAAGTTTTGTATGTAAGAAGTCAAGAACCCAGATCTATCTCATCTTTAAGCGTGTGCAAAGAATGTGCAGCACTGTCTGGTTAAATGCTATACCTGGCACGGGAATCTACTGTGTTGGAGGACACCATTGTCCCCCACCTCACAGGACCATGGAAGGGCGGGCACACACATCTATCTTCACCATCTGACCCACTAAAAAAACTTGGGGTCCAAAATGTCCAGCAGCACCCCACAAGTCTCCACAGTCATTACTGGGTATTTTAATTCAGTTTCTGAGTATTTTAGGAACCTCCCATTTCAAGCCATTTTCCTCCTAAAAGTCTGGGAATAAAGAAATGGTAGAGAAGGTACTAAAATGTCCAGAATTTAAGAGAAATGGCTAACAGCCTCAACCTGCACTATTGGCCATTTCGAGGAAGAATGTGTAGAATGTATTTTTGGCTCTCAAAATTTTGGGAATCTTAGCAAAAGAGTTTGGGGTTTACATTTCCCCAACCCCTGTATGAGACTGTACAAAAACAGCTCTTCTAAACATTGCCAGTTTGTTCATGTCAGTAATTTTTACTGGCAGCATTCATGGTAGAAGTAGAAATAACAAAAACAAGAGTTCAATGTTACAAGACACCTTTGCTCAGCCATGAAATTCAGTAGGTGACCTTGGACAAGTCACACCCTCTCAGTTTCAGCAATTGCAAACCTCCTACGAACAAATCTTGTAAAAAAAACACTGAAGTGTTTCACTTTTGAAGAGCTTCTGAAGCTAACACTGGTTGGATTAAGAAAATATGTTTGATTTCTTAAACCATTTACCACAGCTATTTAGAAAGGACCAAACTACCAATGGTCTTCCAGTCTTCAGCTAAGGCATGTAAGTGAAAGTGATCTTAAAGATGATTTCAATTCTGGAGACAGCTTGTCATGAAGGAATTGCTATGTGGAGTTCCAGATGCCCAAATTCTAACCCAGAAGGAAAAGGGACAAAACTTGATTTTGGTGTTCATCACCTTTAAGCATAATATTCAGATTTTTATTGTCTGAAATGTTTTCCCCATTGATACTGAAGACATGAAACAAAGTGCTCTCATAGTTTTCTTGTTTCTCATGAATGGGGTTCTGGTGCAGAGGACTTCCAAATGACAAATAAATTTGGAGCTTTTTGTTCAATGCACCTTGAATGATTCTTTTTATAGTTTAAAACATGATACATGTTTTCTAAAACAAATGTATTTTTTCTGCAATGGTAACTAGTGCAAAACCTAATTGAAATACAAAAGAACGCCACTCTGGTGTGTCTTTCATATGTATGTATGTATGTATGTATGTGTATATGTCTATATATGTAAGAAATCAAATAAGGTAATATTGCTCAAATTCATTACTCCTTTAAAATAAGCCAACCTAGTTAATGAATGGATCAAATTGAAAAAGTATTCAGACAATAATACATTCAGTCATACAAGTGAATCAGTGCCTGATGTCCTTCAAGAACTCTTGCCTTTCAGTTTGGATAAGAGAATTTCATTTTTGCGGCATTCCTGTTAACAGAAACAGAAAAAAACA
This sequence comes from Sceloporus undulatus, assembly GCF_019175285.1. NCBI lineage: Eukaryota > Metazoa > Chordata > Lepidosauria > Squamata > Phrynosomatidae > Sceloporus > Sceloporus undulatus. The sequence goes on from NC_056522.1 coordinate 235,461,101, forward strand.
GAAGATTCAAACACTGAAAAATGGTGGTATCTATGTTAAACAATGATGCTTACAGTGTAATCCTATGTACAGCTACAGAGAAGTAACCTGCACTGAGTCTAAGGCAAGAGGCGGGCAACTGCATAGTTTCCCAGGCACCATCCCCCTGACCACAGGCTATACCTGCGCATCAACCCCCTCTATTCCCAAAATACTTATTTTCTTCAGTCATATGTCAGGGCTAGAAGCTTTGGGTGGACAGAACAGTGTTTCTGAATGTTTTTGCTGTTTTGGAGTCTTGTGGCATGGTTTTTGTCTAAAAGTGTTCCGGATTCAGGTCAAAATAAGTTAAAAACCCGGGGGGGGGGGGGGGGGCTTTAAGGACCAAAGAAGCAGGATTCGCAGGGGCATTTGCAAACCATGCACTGCACTTTTTCCTTCCCTGATTTAATACAATTTATGTATGTATATCTCTAGTAGATTAGCACTCTGGATGTGCTAACTCCCATCATGCTGGCTGGGTAACTATGGAGTCATAGTCCAACATATCTGGGGGGCACCTACTTGAGGAAGACCTGATATATAGGACTGCAGCATAAATCAACAGCAAGATTCATAGATACAAGGAAGATGTATAGCAAGTGGAATGTACTGACAGTTGAATGAGGGAGGGCTGAGAAGGAGAAGGTAATGGCCCATATGAGCCACACTGGGAAAAATAAGTGTGTATCTGAAAAGTCATACTGATGCTAAATACAATCATGCCAATAGCTTTTATCCTTAAACTACAAGCAACTGTTTCTACCCATTACATTATCATTACAATGTTATAAGAGGGGGAGAAATGAGGGAACTTCACAATCTCTTTCTATAGCCAAGCTATCCTAGAAGTGTCATTAGACTTCCGTGAGGTTCACATCTGCAATAGATTCCCTCTCTGCATCTAAAAGTCCTACCATTTCTATACCTCTAAGCCCTCATCTTTTACCTCTTTAAATTCTTTCACTGTTTTAAAGTAAAGTCTCTGTTTCTCCAGTAATTCCAGATATTCGTCATTTAATTGGTCCCTTCTCATTTTGTTTTCTTGCTTCTTCTTCTCCATCTATTGAAAAAAAATAAGCCAACAACCACCCAAGAATTAAAATACTATTGCAGTATATAGTAGCTACCTCCAAACACCTAAGATATGAAAATAAACTAATTTCTCCAGAGGACAAAATGTGAATTAAGAGCAGGATAAATAGAGATCTGAAGGAATATTTGGCAATGAAGACATTTAGGAAAAGAACTGCATGTGTGATTTAGCAAAAAATCAAGTGGTAGAATATACCTTTGTGCACACTGTGGCATCTGTTTCCACACTGCATATGCAAACTATTTCCACCACACCTGCCAGGCACTTATTGCTGTATTTACAGTAGATCACTGTCCTCTCCTAACTGAAATAAACACTCAGATCCTTAGTAACTTCTTACATTATTTCTTGTAAATCTTTAAGCTAACGGGGTCATGCCTGGATAGTTGTTGGATGAAAGCCACTCCCACCATCCCCAGTGTCTGTGTAGCAATACCAACTAGGACTAGGAAAATATCCTGCAGTCAGAGCTGATACCACTGGCGTACTTGGATTCCCTAAGGCTCTGACTCAAAAGGACACTGCTTCTCATGTTATGTAGGAGGTTTCACCTTCAATTGTGACATCATTTTCAGGTACTGTAGATGTATGAAAGAAGTGGACAGCCACTTATCTTAGTAACCTGGTTCTATTTGAATTGTTAGAATCTTGTGTTATGGTCATATAATATATAGGTACAAGGAACAAAAAGTATCTATGTGGTGTTCAGTAGAACTGAACATTATTCTACAGCAGTGGTTCCCAACCTGTGGGCTCACCTAAGACCATCAGAAAACACATATTTGCACGTAGCAATGAAAATAATTGTATGGTTGGGGGTCACCACAACATGAGGAACTGTATTAAAGCGTCGCGGCATTAGAAAGGTTGGGAACCACTGTTCTACAGAATAAAAATTGTGCTAAATGTTTTAAATACCTCCACCAAACTTCTTTTTCTCTCCCCCACTTCCTCCTTTTTATGCCAAAAAAGAAAAAGAAAAAAACAAGAAAAAGGAAATTATCTAAACCTTCATTCGATTCTGTTTAATTCCTTCTACGATCTGCTCCATCTGCCGGAGAAACTGATCTCGGGCACCAGAAGAAGCCATGGCTCTGAAAGAATAGACATCAAAGAAGAGAGAATGCTATGCAACGGAAGGAACATTCACACTTGATGATTTTAAACTACAAGATAAACCTTTGGAGATCAAACTTTGCTTGCAAATAACTGAGACAGAAACTAAAATAATGTGGGCTGGAAGGAGGGGAAGATGAAGAGTATTATATTTACTCAGCTTCTTTTCCTTCTATAATTTAATGAGGTTACCAAAGAAAAGAGGAATCTTCTCATCTACTCTCCCCTGTGCAATTACCTGTCAAGTCTACCTGGTACTTAGGAGTCAGCTCATTAAACATAGGAATTTATGGTTGATAATGAGCAAATGTTTAGAATGATAGCTAGGATATAGGTTGAAATCCTTAAAATATTGGCCTTAGAATTAACTAGCAACACTAACATATACACAGAGAAATTAGTCCCATTGTCTTCAATGGGGCTCACTCTTACATAAACTCATCTAGGCTTTTATGTGGAGGCAGGCTCCTGTGTCCTTGGGAAAGCTCCCTCAAAGTTTAGATGCTGTTAGCTCCTGAGACATAGATACTGCCATAAAAAAGGCAGCATGCATGCATTTCATAACTAAGCGAAGCCCTCCTTATTTCAGCCAAAGTCTACTTAAGAGTTATTTAAGATTTGTCTTTGTGTGGCAAACACAGAATGGGTTTCTCTTTGAAAATTGCAAGCAACATGATATTGTCATAGTTATAAATGAGATCTTTAAAAAGTGTTACATAAATAATTTAAGAGTGAATTTGAGAGTGAAATGTATGAATACTTGGCTGCCTTTGTAAAATTTTTAGAGCAGTTCCACTTTTAAATGGAACTATTTCTTAAATTAAGTCAGTGATAAAGAAGTGAAATGGCTGAGCTATGAGGTAAGTATAGCAGCCCTGTGGAAAACGAGGAAGATGACTTACTGCTGGAAATTGTCATGAATTGAATTCAGCAAGTTAACCTGTAAGACAGAAGGATTTATTTTGATACAAACTATCCTGTGTAAAAAATTAAAATTCTATAAGCAACAGTGCTGGTTAAGAAAACTGGCTGATATACATGACTATGCATTAGTTTTCAGCACTATGGTACTCATTACTTTAGGACTGGCAGCTGTGTGTGTAAAATGACTTCTCCAAAAGTGTTTGAGGCTGAACTGGTTCAGAAAACCTTTTTGTAGTGGTTGACAGCTTATTCACACATGCCTGCCATCATCGCATGGTTTATGAAGAACTACATACAATACACACGTTGACATGGAGTGCAGTTTGTTGCAATAAAAAAGAGAACCACTTAGGACATTTCAATAATCACTGAATGGCATTATCTAGGACAGTGATTAGCTAAGCTATAATCAGTGATCCCAAAGTGACCCAGGTGACAGTGGAAAGATCCAGGGGGGCAGTGAGGGGGAAAGGGGGCAGCAGGCGGTGGTAAAGAAAGGGACGGCAGGGGACCTTCAGCCGAACTACTGGTGCGCAAGAAATAAAAAGTAAACTATCAGCCGTAGGACCATGGTGGGGATGAGGGCTGCATGAAACTTCTTTTCAGAGTCCCATAAAACCACTGTACAGCCTCACTGATCACTTCATGTGTTGGTGTCTCCTGCTCTTCATCTACCTGTGCGAGCTCATTCTCTTAGCCACATCTTTCACCAGTGGTGGTTGTAGCTAAGAAACTTGCAAGTCCAGGCACCGGGCATTTCTTCTGTAGCCAGAGTGACTACATTTGGATAGACTGATTGACAGGACAAGAAGTTAGATGAGATGTGGCTAGAGACGTGGAAAAAAAGGGCTTTCAATTTGAATCTACTTACCGTGATACTCGACTATAAAACCATCTCATGTATTAAATTCGAGGCAGTTTTGAGGCCAAAATTATGTATTTTGCACGACTGGCAAGAAGGAGAGGAGGAGAGAGGTCGCTGGGGCAGCCATTTTACAGTGGTGACTGTTTTTTTTTTTAACTTTGGAAGGTGTGCTTGTAGTCACATCTTCAGTGAGTCACACCTGTGAGTCATAGGGATGGGAGCTAGCAGACTAGTCTTTATTTCTTCTCCAGAGCCTCTGCAGAGCAGTTCCTGCTACAGAGAAGAGGAGGAGAGAGGTAGCTGGGCAGCCATTTAAGTGGTGACTGTTTTTTTAAACTCTAGGAAGAGTGTGCTTGTAGTCACATCTTCCGTGAGTCACACCTGTGAGTCACTAGGGGGCAGAGCTAGCAGACTAGCTCTTTATTTCTTCTCCCCGAGCCGCGTGCCGTTATTTTATTTCATTTTTTTTAATCCAAGGAAATTACAGCAAAAGGCAGAATTGATCGAGCTCACTGCCACCAATTGTTGAAGCATCAAGGGCTTAGCATTGGTGTTTTCTGGAGGATTCTTTTTTTCAGGAGGGAAGCCCACAGTCCTGTTCCAGTAATTTCCTAAACGTTTCAGTAGGACATGACGGAAACACGGCAGTCACTGCAACACTTGTGGGATGTTTGTCTTCTTGCCTAAGAAGTGGAGAACTTCACATGCCCCAAGTGCAAGTTGGTTAGCCCTCTTGGAGGAGAAAGTGCAGCAGTTGGTCCAGAGGCTACACTTCAGCATATTGGGCGAGGAGGATTCCTGGACAGAACAGAACTAACAATCCTGACGAATACCATGCAGAGAGGAAGATGCTAGAGCCGAGGAGGTCACTTCACATACACAGGAGGAAGATAGCTGGAGGAATGTCACCAAAGGAAGTAGGCCACAAGAGGATTGTTTGGGAGCTTGCAGCTAGAGAATCGATTCAAAGCTCTTTCCCTTATCAAGGAGGATGAAGAAGAGCAGCATGGACAGACTTCAGGGACAGAGCAGGCAAGCCTGAGCGTCCCACCCAAGGGAACAGCTGCTGCTAAATCTCGTAGGAGGCGTGTGGTCGTAGTGGGGGACTCCTTGCTGAGGGGTACAGAAGCAGTGATTTGTAGGCTGATAAGATGTCGAGAGGTGTGTTGTCTCCCAGGGGCAAAGATCCGTGATGTGACAGAGAGGCTGACAAGACTGGTCAAGCCTACTGACCAATACCCCTTCCTCTGGTCCACGTGGGAACCATTATACTGCAAGACACAGCCTGCAGAACATCAAAGGGATTACGAGGCGCTTGGTAGGAAGCTGAAGGATGGATGTACAGGTTGTCATCTCGTCTCTTCTTGCCAGTTTGAAGGGCACGGTACAGGAAGGGAGAGGAAAATAGCGATGTGACACAACTGGCTTCGCAGATGTGCCGCCAAGAACAATTTGGATTCTTTGATCATGGGCTGCGGTTCATGAGGAGGACTTCTTGCAACAGACGGGTTGCATCTCCACCCAGTGGAGAATGTTTTTGCCAACAGTCTCAAGAACTGATCAGAGGGCTTTTAAAACTGAGTCCGTGGGGAAGGGAGACAATATTAGGAAGGCGAAAGGGCGGAGAAAATAGTCAAACAGACTAAAGGAAACAAGAAACAGGTGCAAGGATCCATCCGTGGGAGGCAAATAACTGGCACAGCAAAAAGTAAATGGGACCCGTGGTCTGTGATGCCTCTACACTAATGAACAGAGCATGGAAAATAGCAAGATGAATTGAACTCCTAGTACAGCAAAGCAAATATGATATAATAGGCATCACTGAAACCTGGTGGGACGAGTCTCATGATTGGAAGTGGAAATAGAGGGGTATACCTTTTTAAGAGAAAATAGGCCAAACAGCAAAGGAGGAGGAATAGCACTATATGTCAGGATATTTTACACCAGTGAAAGGATCCAGGACCTCAATCATGGAAGCCCGTGGAGAGCATCTGAATAAGAATCAAAGGGGAGGGAAACAACCAGGATGTATGGTGGGAGTCTACCACAGACCCCCAAGTTAGCGGAGGAATTGGATGATGCCTTTCTAGAACAGAGCCACACAGTCAGAAAAGAGAGATTTAGTAGTGATGGGCAACTTCAAACTACCCTGATATTTGTTGGAAGTCAAACAGCCCGATCCTCAAGGTCTTGCAAATTCCTCACTTGCCTGGAGACTATCTCATGGTCCACAAGGTGGAAGGAGGCAACAAGGGGGTCAGCTATTTGGATCTGATCCTACACAACAAGGTGACTTGGTTAATGGGGTGCCAGTGATGGGATCCTTAGGTGGAAGTGACCCTGTTTCTCCGAATTTGTTATACACATGGAGAGGAGAAGCCAGGCATAGTCAAACACGCATCCTAGACTTTAGGAAGGGATTTCAGTACAACTTAGAGAAGTATGAGGGTGATCCCATGGCAAAATACTAAAAGAGAGGGAGTTCAGACTGGTGGTAAGTTTCTCAAAAGAGAGATACTGAAGGCACAATTTCAACAGTTCCAGTGAGAAAGAAAATGGGAGGTGTCTCAAGAAGAAACCAGGATGGATGACTAAGGAACTTTCAACTGAGCTAAGTTTGAAACGGAACAAGTATAAGAATGAGAAAAAAAGGGAAATCACGCAAAGGAATTCAAAGAGAATAGCAGCTGTGCAGGGGTAACGTCAGAAAAGCTAAAGCGCAGAATGAACTCAGGCTTGCTCGAGAGGTTAGAACAACAAAAGGCTTTTTGGATATGTCCGCAGCAAAAGGAAGAGAAGGAAACGATAGGGCCATTGCGTGGAGAAGATGGCAAAATGCTAACAGAAGACAGAGAAAAGGCGAATTACTCAACACCTTCTTGCCTCAGTCTTCTAGAAAGGCAAAGGGTGCTCAACCTGAAGATAATGGAGCAGAGGCCAGAACAGGAGGATTTCAGCACGAATAAGTAAGAGGTAGTAGGGATACCTTGTTAATCTAAATGATATAAGTCTCCAGGACCAGATGAACTACATCCAAGGTATTAAAAGAACTGGCAAATGTAATATCGGAGCCATTGGCATAATCTTTGAGAACTCCTGGAAAACAGGAGAGATCCCAGCAGACTGGAGGGGGCAAACGTGTCCCCATCTTCAAAAAGGGGAAAAAAGAGGATCCCACAATTATCGTCCAGTCAGTCTGACATCAATACCAGGAAGATTCTAGAGCAGATCATTAAACAGAGAGTCTGTGAACATCTAGAAAGCAATGCCATATCACAAAAGTCAACATGGGTTTCAGAGAAACAAGTCATGCCAGACAAATTGATCTCTTTTCTTTGATAAAATTACCAGCTGGTAGATGAAGGGAATGCTGTGGATATAGTATATCTTGATTTCAGTAAGGCCTTTGACAGGTTTCCATGACATTCTTGCAAACAAGCTTGAAAATGTGGGCTAGACAAAGTAACTGTTAAATGGATCTGTAATTGGCTGACCGGCCAAACCCAAAGGGTGCTCAACAATGGCTCCTTTCATCCTGGAGAGAAGTGACCAGTGGGGTCCCCAGGGCTCTGTCCTGGGCCCAGTGCTATTCAACATCTTTTCAATGACCTGGATGACGAATTGGGAGCATACTTATCAAATTTGCAGATGACCCAAATAGGGGGAATAGCTAATACCCCAGAGGACACGATCATGATTCAAAATTACTGAATAGACTAGAAAGCTGGGCCAAAGCTAACAAAATGAAATTCAACACGAGAAATGTAAGGTATTTTGCGGAAAAATAAAATGCACCGATATAGGATGGGGGACACATTGCTGAATGAAAGTAATGTGAAAGAGATCTAGGAGTCCAAGTAGAACATAAGTTGAACATGAGTACAGTTGATGCGGCAGCTAAAAAGGCCAATGCAATTCTAGGCTGCATCAATAAAAGTATAGTGTCTAGATCAAGAGAAGTAATAGTGCCACTGTATTCTGCTCTGGTCAGGCCCCACCTGGAAATTGTGTCCAGTTCTGGGCACCACAATTCAAAAAGGACATTGGAGAAACTGGAGCGTGTCCAGAGGAGGGCGACTAAAATGTGTGAAAGGTCTGGAACCTTGCCCTATGAGGAACGACTCGGGGAACTGGGAATGTTTGCCTGGAGAAGGAGGTATAAGATGGTGATATGATGCCCTGTTTAAATATTTGAAAGGGTCACATTGAGGAGGGAGCAAGCTTGTTTTCTGCTGCTCCAGAGAACAGGACCCGGAACAATGGATGCAGCTACAGGAAAAGAGATTCCACCCTCAACTTAGGAAGAACTTCCTGCAGTAAGGGCTGTTCGACAGTGGAACAAACTCCCCCGGGTGTAGTGGAGTCTCCTTCCTTGGAGGTCTTTAAGCAGAGGCTAAATGGCCATCTGTTGGGGATGCTTTGATTTGGATTTCCTGCATGGCAGGGGGTTGGACTGGATGGCCCTTGTGGTCTCTTCCAACTCTATGATTCTGACCCATGGATAAATCGCGGGGTGAAACCTGGGGCTCCTTCAGTGTGTGTATGTGACATGCAGCAAAAGGGACTCTAATTGAGGCTTTTTGTTCAGCATTTCAACTTTGGTTTCAGCCTTTATTCCCAGACTGCACGGCCAGTGGTGGCGGGAGAGAGAGATCTTTGTTGTTTAACAGCTATCAGTCATCCAGGGAACTCTTTCTGCTTGGCTCAAAAGAAAAAGAAACTCTTTTCCCACCACATGGAGAAATCTGAAAGAGCTGTTATCACATTACCATAATGACCCGTAAATAAGTTGACTTAAATGGCATAAACTTTTAGACTTATAGATGAGCTTTGCCAGGACTTGGCTAGCAGGCTGGAGCTGCATTGCTGCTCCTGTTTACCCCCCTCCCCCCAATCAGACAAACTGAAAGAAGAGCTAGCAGAGAAAACAATGTTGGTGTATGTTGGTGGGAAAGACTTGAAGCTGTGTTTAAGTGTTGACATGTTTCTGGGGAAGAAGGGGGAGGAATATCTGGGGTTAATTCTTGGAAAGAGTCTTTCACCTTGTAGTGGCTCCTGTAGTTAAAATCTCTCCCTTCCCACATCCATGCCAGTCTCCAGTCCAGAGCTTGTGGCCTCTGTAAATTCCCAACGCACACGCGCGCGTGCACCCACACCAGCTATGCCCCTCTTTGCTCCAATGAAGAAAGACTGAGAGTCCTTCCTCACCAGAGAGGAAGCTTCTCCCTTTGTACCCATTCATCTTGGGAGCAGCAACCAAGAAGCTGGCAAAGGAGTGACTGAGAGACCTCCTGAATGTACTGGCCTTTGCTGGAAGGATAGCATGGGAGCCTTCTCACTTGCTGGTCAACCAGCTGCTTGGTAGCTGCTATCAGGGAGACCAGGAGCAAAGAGAGCAGAGTCTGATCAGCCAGTCAAGCAATACCCCAAAAGCCTCTTGCCCAGGCCAGCCTTTGCCACAAGACTGGCACAAGCAAGAGGTTGCTCAGTTGCTGATCCTAAGGTGACTGGGTGCAAAGGGATCAGCGACCTAGATTGGTTGTTCTGAATATGCAGAAGAACAATAGAGCTAATCTCAAGTAATACATAGGGGGTGGGGCGCCAGGGTTGTCATCCAAGAGGAAGGGGCAAAGTAGCCAGAAAAACTTTGAAGACCACTGTTATAAACCAGCATAACATAACCAAAGGAATTATCCCTTCCCACTTCTTTAACCAGCTTCAAAACGGAGTTCAAGACCATCCTGTTCAGAGAAGCATTCCCAGGCATTGCATAATTGTCACTTGCTATTTGATGTTCCTTTGTTGCCTATTTTATTGAATCATTTCCTGTATTGCTATGTCCTCCCTCCAGTCCATCTGCCTTGGTCCAGGCCTCGGAGTTTGAGAAGAACTGCTGGCCCTCATCCCCTTCCCCACGACCACTCCCTTCTCCTTTTGTGTCATGTCTTTTTAGATTATAAGCCTTAGGGCAGGGAACCGTCCAATTAAAAAGATTGTATGTACAGCGCTATGTAAATTTACAGCGCTTTATAAATAAAGGTTAATAATAATAATAATAATCCTTACTCTCCCCCCCCCCCCTTTTCAGGAGACTATTCAAGAACTTTGCTACATGTTTATACAAAATACAGTTAAAGAATATAGAGTGCAGTACTCCTCTATTTAGCAAAACAATTTGAAGGAATCTTACAAACAAGTTCAAAGAAAATGTGTGCATGTGTGTGCATGCCTTCAAGTTGCCTGTTGACTTATGGCAAGCCCATGAATTTCACAGGGGCAAGGAATACTCAGATGTGGTTTTGCCAGTTCTTTCCTCTGAAATACAGCCAACAGCACCTGGTATTTGCTGGCACTCTCCCATCTAAGTATGAACCACACTTGACCCTGCTTAGCTTCCAAGATCAAAAGGGATCCAGTGCCTTTAATGTATTAAGGCCTAAAAAATAGTAATACTTCTTACATAGAAACCACAAGGCAAGTGTAAGTACAGCAAATCCAGAAAACATAGTGGCAGGTGAGCCTAATCCAGACTGCACGTATGGATATGGATGTATTTGTAGATATGGATCCAGATCACAGACAAGACTATTGTTCCCTGCTCACTATCCCATGTTAGGTCACGGAAAGAAATAAAAAAATTCCCACTAATTCTGATCCGTGACTTGACTGTCTGCAAACTCTGAGCAATGTCTTTCTCTCTCACTCTCAGACAATGCTTCCACAATTCTGTAGAATTCAGCTGGCTCCAAGAACCCTTGTTTGACAATACTTTACTTCTGCAACCCAACCAAGCTGGGTACCTGGCTGAAGCACCAGAGGGAAAAGCTCCACTCATTTCTTGGACTGCTGAACCAAAGATGTCAACAGGCACGGTCTGCATTCTCTCAGAAGACAGTGTGCCCCATTCTAACCTAAGAAAATATACCAAGAAGTGCTAGAGCTTTATGTTACAGTAACCATATTCTACTATGCCATCTATGTTGCTCCTCTTACCACTATGAGAAATACCTTCCATCCCACTTACAATTAAATTTTCTAGACTACTTAATTTTTTAAGGTACACATACATGTGCTATTATAATTTCACTCATTAATTGTTATGTGGATGACATTAGGCAAGTCACACTCTTTTAGCTTCAGAGGAATGCACTGGCAAACCCCTTCTGAATAAATCTTTTTCCAACTCCCAACCCCGATAAGGTCAATGTAAGCTGGTGTCAACTTGCAGGCACATAACAACAACAAACAGATATCACCTTAAATATGATATAGCTAGCTATTGTATACAGAGGATATGCTTTGGATTCAAACTCAGATTTTGGGAAAGCATCTTACCTCTTTTTCCAGATATACCTTCTTATCATCCAGGGTGTTATAGAGGGTAAAGAACTGCTTGGTTTCCTTGTGAGTTGCTGATACTGCAAACATTGAGTAAAAAGAAATAGTTGAGCAAACACACACACACACACAAATAGCAGAATACAGGAAACCTAATAACTTTATTCTAAATGAAAATCATTCATACTACTATGATGAAAAACCCTTTTCTAGACTGGAATGTTGACTGAAAACCAACTTTATTAAGGATCTGATAAAGTCATCCAATTTAGAGTGCAATCCTGTATATATGTACTAATTACAATGTTAAGTGTCAGGATTTAGGTATCCTGGAAAATGTATAGATGTGGGACAAAGGTAACAGGGTTATTATGGGTCAACAGGAAGCCATGATGAATAAGCTTTTAGACCCCAGTTGAGGCACTGGGGTATAATCAATTACTAACTCAATTACTCCCACCCTGAATCCTCTTTCAGAATCTACAAAAGCCTGCTGCAACGCTTTTAATAATCACTTCGCAGATAAAATCTCGCAGATAAGAGCCGAGTTGGATGCCGGCTTTAAAATACTGTCGTTAGGAGAGGTATCCAGCATCTCCGCCTATACTGTTATTCTAGATCAATTTGAGTCAGTTAGTACCGAGGATGTGGACAAGCTTCTTGGTTGCATGAAAAAGACTTACTCTCTCGATCCTTGCCTGTCTTGGCTGGCTATCCAGGGGGGTGATACCATCAGGTTACTATTGAAGAACATAATCAATGCATCTTTTAGGGAAGGCTACCTCCCACCTTGCCTTAAAGAGGCAGTGGTTAAACCACTTCTAAAGAAGCTTTCCCTTGACCCCCTGAACAGAAACAACTACAGGCCTGTTTCATTGTTACCATTCTTAGGGAAAGTAATTGAGAGAGCAGTCACCATTCAACTCCAAGCAGTCTTGGAAGAAATGGATTTTCTAGATCCATTTCAACCCGGATTCAGGACTGGACGCAGAGTTGAGACTGCCATGGGCGCCTTAGTCGATGATCTCCATCTGACCATCGACAGGGGAAGTGTGACGCTGCTAGTGCTCTTGGACCTCTCAGCGGCCTTCGATACCATTGACCACGGTATCCTTCTGGAACGCCTGGGAGAGTTAGGAATTGGGGGCACTGCCCTGCAGTGGTTCTGGTCCTACCTCTCGGGCAGATTCCAGATGGTGTCACTTGGGGACAGTTGTTCGGCCAAGAGGGAGCTTAGGTCAAGCATCCCTCAAGGTGCAATTCTATCCCCAATGCTGTTTAACATTTACAGGAATCTGCTGGGCAAGATCATCCAGGGACATGGGGCGGGATGCTATCAGTACGCTCATGACACCCAAATATATTTCTCTATGTCTCAGACTGACAGTGACTAAGGATGGCATCTCCCCTCTAAATGCCTGTCTTAATGCGGCACTGGACTAGATGAGGGGAAACAAACTCAAGTTGAATCCAGGTAAGACGGAGGTACAATGGAGCCTCCACATACGCGGTCTTTTTATAGGTGGCTTTGAGCATAGGCACTCAAAGCCGCCGGCGCGCGCAGGGCGGAAGGGGCGACGCATCCCATTCAATTGAATGGGCGCACGTACCCGTTGTGCCTTGCGCGCCGCCACGCCCGAGCCCCATTGGAAACAATGGGGCTCGAGCATAGGCGGATTTTTTTATATGCGGAGGGATCCGGAACAGATCCCCGCGTATAATAAGGTTCCACTGTACTTGTAATAGAGACCCCCAATCTGGGAATGGAGTTTTGTCAGCCAGTTCTGGATGGGGTCACACTTCCCCTGAAGGACTCTGTTTACAGTCTGGGGGTGCTCCTTGACTTGTCCCTTCATCTGACGGCTCTGGCGGATGCGACGGTCACGAGCACTTGCTATCAGCTTCGGCTGATATGCCACCAGTGCCCCTTCCTGGAGCAGGGAGACCTTGAAACAGTGGTACATGTGCCGGTAATCTCTCAGCTCGACTTTTGTTATGCGCTCTACATGGGGCTACCCTTGTGTCAAGTCCGGAAACTTCAACTGGTACAGAATATGGCAGCCAGGTTGTTACTGGCACACCTAGATCTGCCCACATCACACCAGTTTTAAAATCCCTTCACTGGCTGCCTATTAACTTCCAGGCAAAATACAAGGTGTTGATTATAACCTTTAAAGCCCTACGTGGCTTGGGTCCTGACTTCTTGCGGGAGCAGCTTCCCCCATATAATCCGTTCTGCACTTTTCGTTCCACTGGGAAGAATCTGCTCCAGCCTAAGAGGACTAGACTTGCTGGAGTGACCCAGAGATCCTTTTCATCAGCTGCTCCGAGACTCTGGAACAACCTGCCGGATGAGATCCATCAGATAACCACCTTGGATACCTTCAAGAAGGCTATCAAGATGGATCTCTTCCGGCAGGCCTTTCCAGACTAAAACACCCTTGCTGACCTGCCTTCCTCCTTTCTCCTTTCATCTTCCATCTTTTCTCTTTATGTGCCCTACCTGGACTCTGCTTGAAAGTTTTAACTCATTTTAGTATATTGTACATTAATGTTTTAACTCTTTTTTTGGTTTAATCTCTTTTTAGGACTTGAATATGCTTTTATGTAAGGGGGGATTTTGGAATTTTTAATCTCTCTCTTTTAACTGTATTGTATTTTACTGTTGTAATCCACTTGGTTTCCCTGAGATTAAGCAGAATATAAATAAATAAATAAATAAATAATAATAATAATAATATCATCATCATCATCATCATTATGCAATTGTGTTAGGCTGTAAAAATCAGCAAGTGTCAGAAAGTACAAAGTCATGCCACATGGGGGACATGTATAGATGTGACACTGGGAAGAGGCTGGACTAAATGCCAACAGTAAGCTACTCTGTTACATTTAGTGTTACTGCCTCAGCATCTTTCTTTTTTGAAACTGATCTTACACCAGTTCATTCATCAATACCATTTCTTACCAAATAGTGTCCTGAGAGTATCCTTTGACTTTCACAATGTCTAAATCCAACCTCCTAGGCAAAAATCTTATTTTTATTTTTTTTAACACTTACATCCTACTTATTCCACAGGCAATTCACAATAAAACTTCATAGCAATATTGTTAAAGGAATGGAATAATAAAACCATTCCACCAAACTGGAACATTATAATGGAATATTATAATAGGGACAGGGAACTGGACAGCCTTAGATATTGGTAGCCTGCTATTTCCACTATTCCTCACCATTGCCTATATTGGCTAGGATTGCTGGGAGTTGCATGCCAACAACATCTGGAGGGACAAATGATTCTACACCAAGTGTTAAAATCTGTCATTATGAGGTCTACTACATTTAGGAGCTATCTAAGGGCAGGCATCCTGGAGCTGGAATGCCTATCATGTTCTTCTGTTACGAAAACTAGCTATGATGGTGAAGGGATGTGGGTCAGGACCAGAAACGTTTATGCATTTAATTATTAAATAAATTCTTTAATAATAATAAAATTTATTTTTATCCCACCCCTCTGCGCAGTGCAACCAAGGCGGCTTACAACATTAAAATATACATTTCAATAAAATAATTCCATATCCCACATTCCTAGCCCCACCCCCTTAAAATACAATTAAACAATTAATAGTTTAAAACCTCATTTAATTTTTTTCCTGGTATGGGATTTAATTTATATCCCCGTTTTCTCTTATAAACTATGTAGGAGGAAAATTTAACAGACTTAAATATAATGGATAAATATAAATGGATAAGAACAAAGTTTTCAATGTATTCATAATGATTTTTGAACTGCCTTCCTACATATGCCCTCAGCCCTGCTCTTCTTGTAGAACCATTCTTGAAATTTGGAGGACCCTGTGAGTTGGTAATCTGCGAAAATGAGGGGATAAATGGCAAAGATCCTTCAATTATAGAGAAGTACTTTACAACCTTCCTTGGATCAGAGCCAAATTACAGCAAGTGCAATCTTTGTCAAGGTTCTGTGAAGTTTTCAACATGTTATAAAAATGTTGAAGTGGGAAAGAACACACTCCCAAGCACTCAGTCAACCTACAAAAGCCAGGCAATATATCTTAACATAAAATCAACATTCTGTGAATTGTAGCTCACATAAATTTATTGGAAGCGACAGAATCTCAGCTTGTAAAGCAAAAAGGGTTATTCTAAATGATTTGCAATGCTCGTTTAGCAGAGATCAGGCAGGGGGTGGGGAGGAGGTAGAATTCTCCTAAATCATCAATTCATTACATTAAGCATGGCCGGTACTGTGATCCTGTGATACAGTGGTGGTTTCAGTCTAAAGAGAGGCAATACACTTTCTGACACATAACACTCTTTATAGACATTAATGGTACTGAACAACTTGAAGAGGCAAGGTAATAAAACTCATACATTATAGTGCTTTGCTTGCCAATACAGCATCAGCATGTCTATGTGAGTACATACACACAGTAGATTTTGGGAGAAAAACAATGAAAATTGACAAATTAGTACTGTATACTAGCAAAATAGGCTGGTGGTAGAACAGGAATGATGGAAACTTATTCAGCATAAAAAAACATTGGTTTGGCAGGGGGGAAGATCAACCCAAATTTTAAATGTGATTCTTTTAAAAATAAATACTAGATATTTGGGAGGGGAGGATAAGGTGACAACACTTTAGACTATTTAAAAATTATATTCTCTCATTTGAGCCTAGCTGGGTTTTGAGAGGCTGCGGGAAGGAGCATTTCCATTTTTGAAGGAACTCTGGGTGAGGATGTGAGAGAGACCTCTCTCAGTGGTTGTTTTTCACACTTTGAAACTTTCTGCCAAGGGAAGCTTAGGCTAGTGTTCTCCCTGTCCCTACAGAAAGATCTATCTATTCAGAGAAGCCTTTGGCCTCTAGGGTTTCTGGGGAAGGAATTTTAAAGTGTCTCGATGCTGCTCTCTCTTTCACTGAGGTGTTTTTCTTTGAGCCTTTGATCAGTTTCTTATTTTAACTGAATTGTTTTATCAGTTGCTTCCTTGAGTACCATTTCTGGAAAACAGTATGCAAAGGAATCTTGATGCACCTTTGAGACTAACTGAAAGACAAACACTGATAGCATGAGCTTCGCAGACTTGAGCCTACCTCCTCAGATGCATCCGGTTATCACCTCAGAGCATCTAAGGAGGCAGGCTCAAGTCTACGAAAGCTCATGCTATCAACTTCTTTCTCTCAGTCTCAAAGGTGCTCCAAGATCCCTTTTCAAAACATCCTATGAGTCAAATGTATCTGCTGGAAAGATCTTTCTTAGTACTTGCCTTTAGAACCTTTCAAAAGCATATATTATTATTATTTTTTAAAAGACCAGATACCCTGGGCTTCTCGGGGTCTATTTACCTCCTACCTATTACTGGTGGGCAATTGAGAGAAACTCAAGTAATGAAGAAAAACAAACTGGAAGGACCTGAGTTTGTATGTGTGGTCAAAAGAAAAAACGAAAGATAAATATGAGGGAAAATATGAAATTAAAGGTACTACAGTGGTGCAATCTATTCTTCACAAATGATAATGACTTTACATTTACTTGACACACAGACCTGAAATAAGCAAAGTTTCAAGTTTCCAAAATTTCAGCCAGGTGAAATTGGCCCTCCAGATATTTTAGACTTCCAAATTCCAGAAGTTTACTTGTTGTATAACTAATTGTAAAGGGATATGGGAATTCTAGTTCAAAACCATCTGGAAGGCCTATAGTTCATCACTCCCAATTTAAGTTTAAAAATTTCATGACTTTGAAAGTTCATGCTAATTGCCAGCCATCCCAGAATATGTGTCAAAAGTTGAAAGGGCTTGCCTATCAGTACATACCAAGCCATGTAGGCCTTTATAGGTGATAATCAGCACTTCCAACTGTGTCTGGAACAGTGAAGCTATTCCAATCAAAAGGAAGAATTATACTTTCCTTATAACCAACCTCAGTTAACAATCTGGCCACAGCCTTTTGGGCCAACTGCATACTCCAAAATTTTTCCCACATAGACTACATTCCGGTAATCCAAATGGGGTGTAATCAAAGTTTGTGGTACTGTGGCCAGACCTGACATCTGAAGGAATGGACAGGCTTCCTTTTAAAATAAGTTCTTAAATACAGATTGTGCATCTAAGTGGCTTAACCAACTATAAACACATACTGAATCATTCTAAAGCATCACACCTTGAGCCATGAGGGAATTTTTAAAGGCACTTTGTAAAGTCTTGCAAATGGCAGCATGTGAAATGAATGCCAAAGAGCTATCAATACAGCACCATTAGCAAGGTGCAGTCGTCATGCTCCACAGGTTTATAGTGCTTAGCTGTGAGGAATATACTCCTGTTTGATATACATACCCTGACCGTAAAGTTCAATAAATCTCTTTTGGTACTGTGTTAACTCAGCTCTACTGGGTACCTCATCAATCTTGCGTTGTAAAATGGCTATTTCTCTATTGCGTCGGGCCTGAGGCGAGTTAAAAACAAAACAAACACTCATTTTTATTTCATTTTTTAAGAAAACACATGGACATTT
This sequence comes from Sceloporus undulatus, assembly GCF_019175285.1. Lineage (NCBI taxonomy): Eukaryota > Metazoa > Chordata > Lepidosauria > Squamata > Phrynosomatidae > Sceloporus > Sceloporus undulatus. The sequence goes on from NC_056522.1 coordinate 235,478,992, forward strand.
AAAAAAAACACCTGGTAATAGAATTAATTGCTACAATGCACCTACTTCCCCTTTGGTAACTCTCTGCTACAAAAGGTAACAATTTACTGTCATGGCTTGGAATTGATATTTAACACTTTAAAACATTCATTACAAAAAAAAGCTGCCAGCCACACATTAACCAGAAATTTCATTGTACAAGAAAGGAATGCATTTGGTGAATCCCTTTCCCATTTCTAACTTACCAGAAGTAGCCTGATCTTTTGCAATTTCTCTCTCTCAGTTTTGTATTGCTGGTCTATAATTTTTGCAGGTTCCTAACATTTCAGACAATAAAAAAATCAATTAATAATCCATACTTATGGAATAAAGCCCCAATAAAAATCTATGATTACAATTAACTGTTTCAGTGTTTGACACCCACATGTTAAATTTCTGCACTTTGCTATATGCTTTGCCTTGGGAATTTTATACAGTTCTTTTCAAGTCAGTAGCTTCATACAGAAAAACAAACAAACATAAAGCCAATAAATTATAATTCTGGCATATTGGGTATAGAAAAATTTATTCTATCTGTATAAAACCAGAAAAGGAGATTATCTAAATATCCTCATGATACCTTGGAAAATAATAATTTATTTTTTTTATCTTAGCTAGTATAACTACATATTAGCTGGATTCATTTAAATATGAACCCTATATTAAATAATGTAAAATAGACAAAAATTAAACAGGTGTATCCCCCCCACACACACACACACCTCACCACCACAACTGAAGCAGTTGCAGCTTTTAAAAGGTGTACAGATACTGTCAGGAATGAGCTAAAATGACAGAAGAAAAGTTGTTGCCTTGGAGAGTGGGCTAAAAAAAATTGACACTAAACTGTGATTAGTGCTAAACGCAAAATCAAAAAGGAAGTGGTGTGTGAGCAGAGAAAATAAGAGTAGATGATTTGGATGTACATCTGAACTGAGCAATTTTCTTTAAGAAGGCAGCCAGACTAATGTTTCCCTTTTGAACTTTTGATTCATGTGTACAGGTCTCATGAAACTGTGGAAAGATCCATGTGCAGCAGTCAGCAATCTTGGTTTCCCAGAATTATCTAGACTAGGGTCCAAAACACACTGCAGAATTAATCCAGTTTGAGACCGCTCTAACTGCCCTGGCTCAGTGTTGGGAATCCTGGGAACTGTAGTTTTGTGAGGCATTTAGTTTTCTCTGTCAGGGAGCTCTGAGGCCACAACAAACTACCATTCCCAGGATTCCCTAGCACTGAGCCAGGGCAATTAAAGCAGTCTCAGAATGGATTATTTCTGCATTGTGTTTTGGAGCTATGACTTTATCTACACTGCAGAGAGCTTGACATCACTTTAACGGTTATGGCTCAAAGCTATGGAATCCTGGGATTTGTAGGTAATAATAATAATAGTTTTTATTTATATTTCCCACGTTTCCATATGGATCAAGGTGAGATTACATCAATAAAAATACAATTCCATATAAAATACAATCAATAAAAGATTAGCATTTCTATCAATTCAATAGTAATTCAATAGTTGTGGCACCAGAGTTCTGTAACAGAGAAAGCTAAATATCTCACAAAACTACATCCCAAAATTCTATAGCATTGAGTCAATACAGTTAAAGTGATGTCAAACTGCATTATTTCTTCAGTGCAAATGCAACCTATGACTCGTTGAATCTTTAAATAGGAGCTATGCAGCTAGTAGATTTCTTTTAGGAATTGAAGTCCAACAATATCTGACAATCCAGGTTTCAGAACCAATGTCGCAGTGCAAGAATGCCACATAATTGGTGGAATATTCGTAATTTGTTTGCTTTGACTTGCTTTCACAAAATACACAGAATTGGTAACCAAAAAGAGATCTACCCCTTTGATCCAAAGTGTCCTCCTATGGCGGCAGGAGAGATAAAAGCAGAGGTGGAAGAAGATCTATGCCCTGGCGGGCTTGCGCTAAGAGGAGAGAAGTTACCGACGGTGGGATATAATCAAGATTCCTTTCTGATACAATTTCCCCTGCCCTTTAACAGTTTGTTTCATTGATTATTCCAGTTCTCCCACTAACATCTCCACTATGTGTGCATTTCAGAGACATTATGAGATTAATAACACAATTAGAGGCACATCACTTTCTTGGAATGCCCTCCTTTTACCTTCCCTCTGATAGACATAATACAAAAGGAGAAGGGAACGGTAGTGGGGAAGGGGATCAAGTCCATCAGCTCTTCTCTCTTTCTGAGGCTCTGGTGATGGCAGATGAACTGGAGGAACGACATTCTTCTTACTTTGGGCTAGGCCTGATGAAGCGGGACCTGCCTCTTCTTTCCCTCTGAGACTAGGATGATGTTGGGGTAATAGAGGCTATAGATATTTTCGCACCAGCATGGGGAAATCCTGAAGGACCTTACATACAGGGAAGAACATCTTGGCAGTAACACAAAGGTTTGACAAAAAATATACTACCAGGGAAGAGGGTGAACTCTTCTCCCTCACTGGTGTTTTTCTAATAAGAGATTGGACGGCCACCTGTTAGGTATGATTTGCTAGTTATTTCCTGCACTGGAAGAGGGCTGGACTAAGTGACTACTGGGATACCACCAAGGTTATGATTCAGTGATTAATGTTCGATTTCTATTTCTATAAACAGACCTCTTTCATCTCATGTTCCCTGCAATTCTACAGGACTGTGCATGCAGTGTACAGTTAAAGAGGTAAGCTATCAAACACACACATGCATGTGTTTATGTAAGAGTATGTATACACACACACCCTGTAACTGAGAAAGTATGTAAATAGCTCCTCTCCACCAAATCTCAATATGTCCATGTACCAAGTGATATACTGTATATGAAAATATCCTTGATCAGAACAAGACAGGAGTTATTGCATGATGTTTAGAGCAAATGTGTTCATTCAAAAATGTTCTCAGGCAATCATATTGCAGATATTTAGCAGATGCCAGGTAGCATATTGGCAAGATAAACTAAACATGCTGCTAATAGTCTACGTGGGAGCATTGCAATCATTTTTACAATATGTACTAAAAAATTAAGTGGGAAGAGAAATAATGATTTCAGAGGATTGCTTAACATGAATATCCAATATTCTTTGTGTACCTTTTCCTCTCCATTTTCAGATGCTTCTGCTTTCAAACTTTCAATATTTTGCTGGAGGCGTGCCATCTCTTCCTTGAAGAGCAAGAAAAATAATAATTGTTTCTTTTCATTAGCAACCACTGTGCTCTTTATAGAAATTGGAAGTCAGAAGTGTGTTTGTTAAATTATACATTAGAAAGAGTCAGAGATATAGCATATGCTGGGAACAAAATAAATTGAGGTGGTTGGATGCACAGGGCAGCATTCTTCCTTGCCAGATTTTCATACTAGAGTAGGGAGGGGTTATACATTTATTTCTTATGGAGATGAATCTTGAAGGAAGGGGAAGCAAGAAGTGTCAACTTTAAAAATGCCAGCAGACTTACAGTGATTACAAAATGCAAGTGCCGCTAGGAATACAAGATACAAATATGATGAGAGATGCTGTCACATCAGCCTCCCACCTCCTGCCTGCATTTCAAAAGCAGGCTTGTTTGTTTGAAAACCAACATTCAGTACATTACATTCCCTACTGCATAATGAAAACTATTCTCCAGTAATATACAATCATCATCCAAAAAATATAAGCTAACAGGATTGAAAGTTCAACTTGTATTTTGTTCCATTTCATACCATGACATTTCATTTATCTCCTCCTTACCCCTCATGTTTCAGCTAGCACCCTTTCAGGATAAAATGACTTTCTTGATGTGCCTAGCATATCATCTGCACAGCAAAAACTGATTAAGATTTAAATCTGAATTAAGCATTACCTTGGGAACATGATGTTGGGGGCTCCATGTTGTATTGGTAGCATTTTAATTTATGGGTTACACTTATGTCCTGCTTTTTCTCCAAGAAGCAAAAGGCCAGTTTACTTGACTCTCCTCTTCCCCACTTTAGCTTCATAAAATCCATGGAGGGAGGCCATGCAAATGTCAAGCATTCTATAGTTAGTGGTTACCACTCCAAAGCTCTAAGACCAGTGGCATGACAACATAGGCATCCACTTTAATACAAGGTCATGCATTTATACAGCTCAGTATTGTCTACACTGCCTAGCAGCGGAATCCTAGGGGCCCTTTCTAGCCAGACCTAGGGGCTGAGTCTGGGCTCACTGGAACAGGAACCAAATGCATGATCCACATGACTTATGCAACTAATATTTTAAAAGCAATGAGTGCCAATACTTCAACATTGAATTTGATAATCAAGAAGTGACTTTTCTACAGTCATGGTGTTACAAATTTAACGTATCTAATAGCTCATAGGAATAATTTTCTATACAGGCTTCTAGTGCAGAAACAAACATATGAAGACTTCTAGGTCTTCAAAGGAAACTCTGAGCAGATGGAGAGCTCTCAGAAGTTATCTTTTTGGACTACAGCTTCTAGAATCCTCCAGCTAGCATGATTGTGCTGGCTAGGCATCAGGAGCCTTGTGGTCCAAAAAAGTAACTTTCCTGAATTCCGTGCAGATACAGCTTGGAATAACGTTCTAAAACTTACCCTACAATGTGCTCTAAATTCTTGCTCTTGACTTTTGAGGTTCTCATTCATTGCCACCAGTGCTCGAAGCTTCTGCAATACACTAAATAAAGAAATTTGCCTTGAGTCCCATTTTGGGAAAAGGGAGGGATATTAAATAAATAAATAAATTTATTGTTTAGAAACTTGAAGGATTAAAAATTAATTCTTTAAAAAACATAGAGAAAAGGAAACACAACACTTTTCCATCTGTGTTGACCATACAATTCAAAAGATCCAGTAAAAGGCAAAATGACTGCTCAGTGTTTCATGAAAAACAATAGTTTGCCTGCATACCTTTGTCATCATCTCTTATGGTGTAGTTTCTCAAATGTTAACGAAGTGGGAGGGGAGACTGAGAGAGGCAAAATGTGAGATCTTTCAGTCAGACTATACCTCTTCATTGGAAAGCATGGACATGAGGCAACAAAATTTAAAAGTAATTAGACCTCATTCTTTTTGAAGAAAAATATTTAAGTACATACTGTACTCATATATTTAAATCAATGGGAGTGAAGTTTTGATGGTCTGTGTGCACTGTTTTTAAAGATATTCAGGTAACAGAAATTGGAATGAAATTTTTTCTAAGGAAATATATGACAGCAATTTTACAAAATAATATGGGAAAATTCCCAACATCGTAGCATCACAACAGTAAAATCACCAGTACCATGGGCCAAAAAGTCTGTCTCCTCCACCCCCGGCCTAGCATCGTCCTGTTTAGAAAATACAAGTCAACAACCCCAGGCCAGGGATGGGCAGACCAGATGCTATTCCAGCAACTCTAGCCAGACCCGAGCCCAACCAGCTCTTAGCCTGGCATCCTATAAACACCACAACAGCTGGCAGTGCAGACAGCTGCTCATCCCTTCCTGCTGCTGCCGCTGTCATTCTCCATGAATGCCTCAGTTCCAGCCTGTGATGTCAGAAGGGGGCACCTCACTACATAGATGAGGCCAGGCAACATGTTTCCAACCTTACAGGCCATGACTGCAGCCTTCACAGATAATACCCAGCTGTTGTCATGCCAGACCAGGTAAGTGCCAGGAAAAGAAACAGGCCAAATCCATGGGCAGAATACAGCAAAGTTAGCCTGTAGTATCCTGCCTGTGCATTCAGAGCCTTTGATAAGATACTCAGATTTCTGTCCTATATATACTTATCTGGAATTAAGCCTATTGAAACTAATAGAGCATATTTCCTAGTAGGTATGCTCAAGACTGCATGGGGGTAAGGAAATCATGTGGGAAATGAAAGGAAAAGGAAAAAGAAAAGAAACTGAGGCATAAGAACTGCCACAGATGTCGTGCCAAACATTATTCCCAACTTCCATGCCTTCAAAATTGAAACAAATTTGAAAGTAGGTAATTACAGACTGTGGTATTTATAATATGTAGAAAAAAATGTGGGAAATTTAAAGCTGCAGAAAGACTCTCTGTTTTTAGCATGTTCTTTTTGGAACATTAAGATAGATGTAAACAGATGTACACATATGAGACTAGCGAATATACATGAAGGTATACAAAGAAGAAGAAAAAGGCCATGATGGTGAAAACACATACTTTGAGTCAGCTTGGGATTCCACCATTTCTAAGGCAGCCAGCTCCTTGTCCAATTTTTCACTATAATTCTTAACCTAAAGAAATGGAATCAACAACACAGGTTGAGTATGTCAAAGAAGATGAAGAATCAATTTTACCTGAAAGTAAAATCATCTTAAGATAGGCAAGGTTGCACTGAAAACTCTTGGCAAGGTCTAATTTCCTTTTCACACAGGAAGTTTATGACTCCTAAAGGTAAGGCCAATTTTTCCTCAACAGAGATATTAGTACTGGCTCACAACAACTGCCAAGAGGCCTCTACACTCGCACAAGAGGTCTTAACTTTTGACCCTAGCGCTAGGACTTGATCCCCAGCTTGATATAATGCGCTCCCTTCTAGTCTTTCTCTGATCCAATGGATCAGAAAAACAATGATTTTTTTTTTTTTTGGATAAGTGGCTCAAGGCAGGTGATAGTAACCTACTAAAAGCTCCTTAACCAGTGAAATTTATTGCTCTTTTTATTGGCTTGTGTATAGGGACAGACATTTAGACTGATTCTTTTCAATCTTTTTTTCATTTCACACAGCTCACTCTAAGCAAAAGGACGAGAAAAGTAAGAAGAGAGAAAGGAACAAATGTTTACCTCATTTAGTGTCTTCTTGGCCTCACTACATGCTGTTTGCAAGTCAGCACATTTAATCTGCAACTTTTATCAAAAGAAGCAAAAGAGTAAGAGTCAAGTTGAGGGACCACAAATCTGTTAAGTCAGATCCTTCATTCATACAGCAATAGTGCAATATACAAATAAAACCCAGCCTGGAGTTATTCTTAATGTTTATATAGATCCAGAACGGATCCCTAGTGTATGGGAAGGACCCACTGTATAACCACAGCCCATGTAATTAAAATATATATTAATGCTTGTATCCAAGGATGTAGCTTGGGGGCGAGGGTTAAGAGCAATGCTAATCCAAATAAGAATTCTGCTTCCTCCCATGTTAATTTTTCTTCAGTCCCCATATATCTACCATTGCAGTAACAAAATAACATTTAAGCATTTAGAAACTGTTTGGGCATCTGAAGAAAAAAGGCAGGGGAATGTGAAGAAAGCAATTAGAAGAGTTCTAGGTGTGACCAATTTTCAATGTCTCACTCCTTCCAATGATAGACATTTGGGGAGTGAAGGAAAAATTCACTGGTGAGAAGAATTCATACAGCATGGCATTTTGCCTGCTTCTCCCCCCAAACAGCAATACACGTTTTACCAAATACTACAGCCTTACAGAAGTTTTGGCTTACAACCTGCTTGAATCCCAGCCAACAGGGCGCCAAATGTATATGGCAGGTTGCTGCCACACATCTAGAGGAAAGCTGGAGTTGCTGAGGAAAGCTACAATAATGGCTACTAGCAGAAAGTACTTTCTCTGGCACTGGGCACCTTGCTTTTCACTGACCTCCTTTATCTGCTACAATTCTCTCTGTTTTGTTCCATCTGGTTTGTAAAGAACTACTCTGACCTTGAAAAGCAACATTTCAAGGGGTGTCAGGAACTGCAGTGGGTAGGGATTGTCAGAAATTGTGTTTGTGAAAATCACTGCACTTTTTGCTTGTGAGAAGTCACCTCTGACTATAACCCCATGTCTGTGCACAGCTATGATTGCCACCTTGCACCTACTCTCCCACCCACATACTGAAATAAACAAAGACTGGCAAAAATGAACCAATATTGGAAATAATACAGTTGACAGATTCTTAAATCATAGTCTCTTCTGCTTCATGGAAATGCTCGCAGGGGAAAAACAGCAGCTGGGATGGAACAGATGGCAACGAGTTTCAGAAAACTGCATCAAGTGTGACAGGCACAACAACAGTTTCACTACTGGCCAAATGAACTCCAACACAAGCAGTAGCAAGCTGCCACAGGAGGTTCTTCTAGCATTTGAAAGGGTGGGAAATGGAATCAACTTGGAAAAAGTCTGTATGCATTAAATAATTCTATATCATTTTGAAGTATGAACCATGTTTATATTTAGCCTGTAAAAATGAACACATTGCCACTGTGTGTGGAAAAATGGTTAATGACCATTTTTGCTGGCATCCAGAAAAAAAGGCTTTAATTACTTCAGACAGGTCATTAAGGCATATGCCTTACCAACCTCTCAGAACATGGAAAAAATCCTTTTTTGACTACAGGTCCCATAGTTGTAGTCATGCTGGCTGAAGGATTCTGGGAATTGTAATCCAAATAGGAATTTTTTGAAGTTGAGTATTCTATTTAAGTACAGGAGTACATCAATGCCCTGAAACAATGTTTATTATCATACAAACTGTTCATGACGTGATTCTCCTGAATGGATTTCCAAGTTATCAGAAAGATTTTCCTAGGGTTCAGAATGGAAAAGTTTTGGGAAGTTTTCTTAAGACCGTGTTTTTAAAAGACATACTTCTTCCAGCTGTTTGGTTTTCTGTGCGATTTGCTTGCTAAGCAATGCCACTTTCCTTTTGTGCTGTTGTGCAGCCCCAAGTCTTTCTGGACGCTCTTCTGCAGAAAGTTCTGATTGCTGGGAAGAAAGAAAGGGAGTAGAGAAGAGCACACAAACAGATTATTGTTCTGTCAGAGTTACCAGATAGTTGTTAGTGCAGCCTCTGAAAAGCATTGCTTTTTAATGTAGTGGAAAGCCTCATACAAAAAAGGAAACATAAGGATGTTTCCTTGTCTTACAAGTGATGTGGAAAACTTTAGGCTCTCCACATGTTTTGAATTACAGTTCTCATAATGCCTTACTTTGGCCATGCTGGTTGAGGGTTCTGGAAACTGAAATCCAAAACTTCTGGAGAACCAAAGATTTTCCACAATTATGTTGAAAGAGTTCTACTACATACAAAAAGGAGTGATTTTTAAAGTGTCCTTGCTTTGCATGCAGATGGGAAGAGATGCAGCATGAAGTCAACCAGAATGAAACTTGTACTTTTAGAAAACAAAAACCGATGCCAGCGTACCCACTTCAAAACAGTGTCGAAAAGTAGCATATTAAACATAACATATTAAGAGTAATACATGTAGTATGGGACATCACTTTTAATCATTTTAATGAAGCCAAAGTAAACAGTAGGGTTTGTAAGAATTTTTTTGTAACATTTACTCATTACAAAAAATGCTACCTTGCAGTTGTTTGGGGAAGTTTTAGGCATCTGCAAAAGGGTTGCTATTATTTTGAGAAATAAATTAAAATGTATTAGCAATAACACCAGTTGCAACTCCCAAGCAACAAGTAACGAGGAACAGTTATTAATTATTTTTTTTAAAATGGACACTAGTGTCCTTTCTAGTTCTGTTTGTAATCACATTGCAACAAGGCAATTTAGGTATTGGGGAAGATGTTATTAGAAATGCAAAGTTTAAGATTAGCACCCACTTCACAGTGTTTATCAGTTACAGCTTCAGTCTTTTATCTCACAGCAAGACCTTCTTATGCCAACAGCATTTCTCCAACTACAAGCTACTATTTTTTTTAAAAAAAAAATGCTCACAGATTTATGTAATTTCTTTGGGAAATCTCTAGAATCCTGAAAAAAAAGATGGTGGGATCAACATATAAGGTCCAAGCTTAAAATGGCAGGCGAAGAGGAGCTGTCACTTCAAAACTACTGTGTTTTGTAGACCACAAATCTTTGTTTGCAGATGCTTAGTACCACATTAAGATAAATGCCCAGTTGTTAGCACAACTATACTCGTTGCAAATATGGTGCTTTTTGTTCCAGGACTTGGAATTTGTCAGAACCAAATACCTACTTACAGCATGAAGGAATCCTCTTCTCATTTTTAAAGGATTGAGGACCCCTAGGTGTGGGTAAAAATAAAAAGCATATTTGCATAAAACTATGTTTCCTGACTGCTTTGCCAAATTGCATCCATTGCCTGGCTACTGTGGAAGAATTAGTACCTGGCAGATTTTTTTGGAGTAACCCATTTCATGGACCTGGGGCCAATCCAATTAACTTCAGTTCCTGTCCTCTCCAAAACCTTTTATTTCCAAAGTGAAAACAGAGATTACTTGATTTTGGCAGGAGGGAGATGATTCCCCAATGTACATGGTGCTTTTTAAATTTGTAAATCATGTCTCTTCTGATGGAAGTCAGTCACCTCAGTGTACAGCTCTTGATCTTTTCTCCTCAAAGCATTTTAAAAAAAATTGATTTCTCAAAGCACGCCAAGTACATTTCCTATTGGCACAGGCTGAAGATATAGAGAAGTGCACCATTCTGATAGGTGCAAGGGGATTTTTTTTTTTTTTTTTGCCACTGGGATCATCCAGAGATCACACAGGCAACCAAATTAAATCAAACCCCCACACAAGACCAGAGCTTGAAATTCTGTATCTAATTTTAAAGAACAGGCATTTTTGATGTTAACTGGTGTATGTGTGTGTGTAAAGGGGGGAGGGGATGTAACATATTTTAAAAAGCAAACCATTCTTCCCCATGGTTTCTAAAAGGTAATTCACCCCTTTTTGCTAAAAAATGGGCCCTGAGTTGGTTTCAGGGCCACAGAAATAGCCCTGAAGGGTGGAATGTGGTCTTGGGGCTGCACTGCTGTATGGTGCACGGAACAATCAAGGAAGGCTACATTCATTTTTGTTCTTTAATTCCAAGTGCAGTGGCCAATTCATTAGATTCGACAATAACCATGTGGAAGAGTGACTTCCATGAATTTAAGATGTGTAATGAAGTGACACCTTTGTCTCAGCTCTTTTGCTCAAAGACTCAATCCCACCCACACCCTGACCCAATTTTAAGCAATATTCATTATACACATAGACAGGAAATCCATTATACCAGCCTAAAAGCCAAAAACAGCTGAGTCAGATTGCTAAATTCCTTTAACTAGCAGAAAGAGCTAGGTAAAAGAGATAAAAAGAAGGAAGTAAGATCAGAAAAATTTATTCCATCTAAATAAAGCCAAATATGATACCGTGCTTGCTATATTACTAATGCTAAAAAACTTTTGTTAAAAAATAAAGAGACCTTCTTCACATACTAGCTACTAAAGGCCTTTTTTCACATAAGCACTACTGACTTCTCCTCCATCCAATCCCTTAAATATAAATAATAATAAATAAAACTTTTATTTATATCCCACTTTTCTGGGACAAGACAATCAAAGCGGCTTACAACACGTTAAAATCCACATTTACAAATTTGTGTCCCAAAGGATTAAACAAGTTACAATTAAAACATCTATTAAAACACAATAAAAAATACAGCGAGGACAGAGCGGTGGGCAAATACATGATGTGGGGGGCAGTCATTCTGTGGCTGTGCACTTTTATTCAGGAAAGGCCTGCTGGAAGAGATCTGTCTTGACAGCTTTTTAAAAGCTGTCTAAGCTGGCAATTTGATGGATCTCGTCCGGCAGACCGTTCCATAGTTTGGGAGCAATTGCACAGAAGGCCCTCTGGGAGGTAGCAGTTAGTCTGGTTTTTAAAGGCTGCAATAGATTCCTCCCAGAGGACCTGAGGGTGTGGGCAGATTATATGGGAGCAGGCGATCCCTCAAATAGGTTGGACCCAAGCCATGTAGGGCTTTAAAAGTTATAACCAACACCTTGTACTGTGCCCAGAAACTAATAGGCAGCCAGTGAAGAGATTTTAAGATGGGTGTTATTCAGTCACTCCTAGTTTTTCTGGCGACCAGCCTGGCTGCCTTAACTAGCAGCATCAGTAGACCTTTGATAGTTCCTCTCACTTCATAGGCCCACAGACATAGATAAATACCATAATAAATAATAAATAAATGTACGCAAGAAACAAGGGGGAAAATGTCACAAATGCAGACAGCTAGCATATTCTCATTATATCTTGGGAAAAGTTACATATTTGGATATCCAGAATCCCCAGCCAGCGCAGCCAGTGGTTTCAAGATTCTGCTATCTATGGTTAAAAACAAAAACAGAAAGAAGGAAAAGCCTTCCTCAAACTCTGATCTTCAGATGCCCTTCTTGTAATATTTCTGGCAGTGCTTTTAGACTTGGCTCATCTGCTTGATGCCCTGTAACTTGCTACACTGTAACTCCTGTCCTTCTCAACCATTTTGGCTAGTGTAGGCTGTTGTAAGTCTGCTGCTCCAGGGGCTAGAAATAATTAATTTTGCCACAAAAATGGACAACCCTCCACAAATATCATACTTTTTAGACATCACACAAAACAACATTACCATCCATTTGGCTTTAAGGCAGGAGTAAGGAACATGTGCCCTGACAAATCTGGGAAGGCACCAACCACCTCTGTATAGATGCATGAATCCAAGTGATTCACAGAATTTGGGTTCCATACTATGCTGCTATTGGTGGAGAAGAGGGACTTCTGCCAATCTTTGCCTGCAGTCTCCAGCACCATCTTCCACACTGTTCTGGAGGGTTGAGAGATGAGTGAAAGCAATAATGCTATGGGATGCAGGTGAAATGAGAAATCAGCAAAAGTCCCCCTCCCCAGTTCTCCCAGGGATGTGAACCCTCTTCTGGAATGAAAGTTTTCTGTGGACAAAAGGAGAGCCTTTCCATCAATGGAAGGTATGAATTTAACTCAGTGTCTGGAGCAGAATTTGTACCCTTGTGAAGATACACAAGTAAATTGGGATCCTACCTACTAGCATGATCACTTCAGTGGCTATTTATTTTTAAGCATGAAAGGCTGAGAACAACAAGAAGCAATGATCACCTACCTTCTCAGCATATTCTGATGCAATCTGCTTGATCTCATCAGACTGGAGTCCAACGATTTGGCCAACAGTGCTTGCAGTCAGTCTGCCCTGCAAGGACAGAACAAATACTATGAAGGCAAGAAAACACATCACTTCTTGCAAACCAGCATAATTTGAGATAAAACACCATCTGTTGCAAGAGGGAGCATTCTTGCATTACCTGGTTTTTCATGAAAACAACAAGGCTTGTGCAGAGATGAGGTGGTTGAAAGGAGGTTAAGGAAACACAAGGATAAAGATGGCCAGGAAAGAGGCCAACAACCATGATGGCTTCTCTGGGATCATCAATCTGAATCTGCCTACAAAATTGGGACAGAACAACTTTTACTACCTATAAGGAAGGATGCCATGAAAAAGGCTCAGTTACTTTCATAGTTATCACAATGGCTGTAAGTATTAGAGATAGTATCTTTCTGCATATAACTTACTGAGGAATAGGAACAGGAGGGTGCCATTACACTCATGTCTTGAATGTTGACTTCCTATAGGTATCTAGTTGGCTACTGGGGTTACATAATGCTTTAGCCTCATCCAACAGACTTCTTTATGTTTTTAAACTGTCAAAGGCTGGTGCTATTTCAGTGCACAGGCCTTCCGATTCAAGTATATGCAGAAAAGACAGGATACTGTGGGCTGTGCCTCTGACTGAGGGGAAAGTATATGCATGTAGACAGTGCACATAAGCAATATGGGAAGACTGTGTCTGTGGTCACTTCTGCTTAATCCCATAATTCCTAAATCCCTACATTTCCTAAATGTGAGGACCAGCAGAACACTGCACAATTCTACATGCCATGTGGATGCATGGTATTTTTGTAATGGTGAACCATGTGTGCTGTAAAGCAAAGAACCAAGAGATGTAAATGAACTACTGAAGATCAGCAGACATGGGATCAGTTAGTCAGCTCAACTGAAAGATCAGCCCCATAGAGTTCCTCATTTTCCTGAACCCTTTCCACTTGGTCATTATAAGACCTTCCAGTTAAATTTAAAGAACTGGTATCAAGGTTTGCTTTTTCCCCTTTTCATCTCTATCTCTTCCCCCCCTTTTCTGTCATATCTCTTAAACTGTAAGCACACAATCAGGGACTGCCTGCTTTTACTAACTGGACATGGAGTGTTCAAAAAGCTCCAGAGAACTAGCTCTATTAGTCTTTTGCAGCATCAAAAGGAGGAAGAGAGGGAGGGAGAAAGAAAAAGGAATGTGGCAGCACCAGAGACTCTGTTAACAGAAGAATGAGAAAAAAAAAACACAATATAACAATAATAAAAATGACAACAATATGTTGAAGCTGCAGCAAACTGCTGCTGCCTCAGACAAGAAGAAGGGTTTGCAAGAAGTAATAACTTTTCTGTTATTCATTTAAAATAAGCAATATGCCTTTATAGGAAGAGCTGACTCAGAGGCTAAATACCTTACAAAGAGGATCACCTTTTAAGCTTTGTGGTGTTTTCTTTATGTCAATTTACAGTGTAATTTAATGGCTCAAGCAGTCTCAACCTGAATTAACCTTATGTCTAAGGTTGTGACAGCTTTCAAGTTGACTTGGAGGAGTGGGGAGAAATAGCAGGGATGCAAGTAAGTTGTATATGCTATGATACCAAGCTCGTTTAACAGGTATGGAGAGGAATCAGACAACAGTAAGTGAATAACCTTTATATTCTTTCTCCATCAATTTGCACTTCAGTCCAATTTCAATTCACATGTGCAGAAAGGGCAAATCTTATGGATAAAATAAATCCGGTATCTGTATTTACAAATGTACTTCTGATTAAACTAATAAGGATACTTGATGTGTACTGTTTTAATAATTAAAATTTAATAACAAAGTTTTGTTTACCAACATGGAACAACATACCTCTTCTGTTCCCATTGCAGCCATCTCAGTCATCAATGCTTTAATACGCAACTGATGTAAAACAAAGACAACATCAGAATCTGTAAACAGGATTTTCAGATGGGTTTTTTTAAAGCTCAGAAAAACTATGCAACAACTGAATACATTTTTACAAACAGTTGTAGAATGCTTTCTGAAGAATCCAAGCTATAGCAGACCCCATGCTGCTGGCATAACACAAGAAAAGATGGACACACAAAGAGACACATCTTTCTGCTTACCACTATTTTGTTTGCATAAACAAGGGATGGACAACCTGTTACCCCTCCCCCCAAATGCTGATGGAGTGCAATTCCTATCCACCTCAAACATAAAATAAAGAAGCAGCCTTTTCTTCATCTTATCAGAATAATTGCACTTTTCCTGGAATATCCACACTTTAGTAAATACACAGAGCACCAGCTGGAAATAGCAACCCAGTACATACACATTTAAGCAGCTCAGTTTCTACATTTTAGTACAGAGATAAATCCCATGTAAATCACATGTTGAGAGGAATCTGTATATAAATGAACATGCACCACTAAAGCTGTATTGATCCTTATCTCTATCCTCCCTATGCAGAATGGTGTGTGTGTCTAGAGAGAAATTCAACCCTTAAGCTACCAAATTTCTTCTTTATGTAACAGAAAGCAGAGACCCCCTGATCAAGCCTGCCTGAAATTTGTAGAGGTTATGTGCACCTCCTCAGCAGCTTGAAGGTCATCGTCCGTGTAGGCATCAGGCTTCCCTGCTGATACAAGCCCAGCAGGAACCACCATCTTCTTGTCTTCAGCCTGTCAAGAAAAAGAGAAGAAAAGAATGCTTGTAAAATTAAGATGAAAAGGCAAATGAACAATATCTCCACAAAATCACTCGGAGGTGGGAGGCAGAGGGATAGGAAAGTGGGAGAGGGACACACCAGTCCACAACACATTTTATTTTTCTTTCTCTGTTCCTCCTTGTATTGCTTTTGTTGTATTTTAATAGACATTTGTAATCTGTGGTTTTAGACACTTGGAATTTGTGATTTTACCTTTGGTCCAAAATGCACTACAGAAATAATCCAGTTTGAGACCACTTTAACTACCCTGGTTAAATGTTAAGGAATCCTGGGAACTGTAGCTTTGTGAGACATTCATCCTTCTCTGTCAGAGAGCTCTGGTGCCACAACAAACTACAATTCCCATGTTCCCTAGCACTGAGCCAGAGCACTTAAAGTGGTCTCAAACTGGATTATTTCTGCAGTGTGTTTTGGACCTTTGTGATTTCATGTAGATCTTCAGTTCTTGAGCTCTTAAGAGGAAAGGAAAAGTATCAGACCATTATCTAATACACATAGTATATATCAACTTACGTATATGTCTGTGTGCATAAATCGCCCATATACAGACTTGCCATGTGAAATAAAGGATGCTGCTCTTGTACCTTTAACAGTTGTATAGAAGGAAATTAAGGCAGGTGTTGCTTCTCATGAAAGCAAGACTTGCTGAAATTCCCTCTTCTACACAGCCATTAAGAGCACAGGACATCTGTCTCCCAAACACAACTCTGCAAACAGATCTTGTAGCCATATTAGTTTGGAATATCTTGTAGCACCTTTGAGACTAACTGTGCAAAAGAGGTTGTACCATAAGCATTTGTAGACTTGGTCTACTTCCTCAGATGTCTACAAAAGCTTATGCTACAACTTTCTTCACACAGTTAGTCTCAAAGTTATTATGAAATCCCTTTGCAAGCTGATATTCCAGACTAACATGATGATGCCTTTGAATTCCACACCTCTAATACATGGAAGATATGGGGATGGATAGAAAGAAAAGAGGGCTGCTCACAGAGTGGACTTTTCACATAAGACTAAATTACATATATTTTAGAAAATGCTACAGAAACAGTAACTCGTATGGTTTGCCAGGCTGATAACTGGAGTTGGCTCCTGTACCTTTAAATGACTGTGCATGAGAGAGAATTTCAGCAAGTATTGCTTGTCGCACAACTAAGTAACAAGAAACACTTGATAAAATTCCCTCTTGTACACAACTATTATAAAGGCACAGGAGCCCTCTCAAGTTTGCACTCTGGCAACCCTAGGTCCATAAAGAGTGCAAAGCACCATACAAATATTATATAGTACAAAATTATCTTCCCACTCACCCTCAAAGGATCTCAAACCCACTTCTTCACAGTGCCTTAGACAACAAGGTATGGTGAGCATATTTTAAAGAACTCAACAAAGGAAATATGATAGGGCTGTGATTTTTTTTTAAAAAAACCTTTTTTCTTTTGTGCCACATACGAATGCAGGGTTGTTGTTTTAACCACAATATAACACTAGAATGTTTTGCAGATATGTAAAATCTAATGCCACTTGTCTGAACTGGATCAAAATCCACAGACAACAATATACATGTTAGCTTCAGTTAGCCAGTCTTTTAGGCTCTTTATTTTTTGATTCAACTTATCTGATATTTGTCAATTCTATTTTCTTCAAAATAGATTAATTCAAATATTAGGAAACAGTTCTTGACAAACATTCACCACTTCAGTATATCTCAAACTGCATTTCATAGACCACTAGCCCTGTGTATCATGCTCCCTGATGGTTCCCAAGGCAATAACAAAAACAAAGAGAAAAAGTGTTTGCAGAGCTTTCTAGAACAAACAGTGATAAATGTCAAACAGGTTCCAAATTGTAGCATTTTGACTGATAAACATCTACACAGCTGCCAGCTTGGAGATAAGAGGCTATGAACTGATCTGGTAATGCAGATCTCCAATGTGTACAATACAATACATTTCTCTCCAATGTTTACAATACAGTTGTATGTTAGTGAGAATATGAGCTATAATACTTTAATTCTGGTGTGATTTGCTACGTTGTGACTATTAATACAAGAAAACATCAAATTGATTTGGCCTTGGTTTTTTGTGGGGTTTTTTTAAGCTATGTGGCTGTGTTCTGGAAGAGTTTATTTCTGATGTTTCACCAGCCGGCATCTTCAGAGAATGCCAGCATGGACGTGAGTGGGGTATATGTGACCCCTGGTTGAGAGGAAGTGATTTATATGTTAATCTGTGTGTTGATCTGTTGTTGAATAGCAAGGTCTCAGGGTGTCCATTTAATTAGTGATTCATTCTCTGCTGGGAAATCTCCCTGACTCTGGCTGGTTTTCACTCGCACTTGCTGGGTCTAGATTTTGGTGTTTTTTAGCACTGGTAGCCAAACTTTGTTTACTTTAAGGGTTTCTTCTTTCCTGTTTAAGTTGTCTAGATGGCTTTCAATGGCTTCCCTGTGCATTCTCACCTGGTCCAGAATTTCAGTGTTTTCAAATAGCATTTTATGCCCAGGATGGTTTATAACGTGTTCTGCTACTGCTGATTTTTCTGGCTGACTCAGTCTGCAATGTCTCTCATGTTCCTTGGTTCATACTTGAACGCTGAGTTTGGTGGTCCCTATGTAGGCTTGTATGCAGCTGCACACTATGTAAGCTCCTGAGGTCATGAGAGAGTCTCTCCTGCCTTTGGTGAATGCAGCATTTGCTGGATTTTCTTGGTCAGTTTGTAGATCGTTTGGAGGTTGTGTTTCCTCCCCTTTCCCTATTCTTTCTGAGACTCCTTTGATGTATGGTAAAAACATCTTCATTTTGAGTGGTTGTCTGTCTTCACTCCTATGGATTTTTCTGGGTCTGGCAGCCCTTCTGATGTCTGAACTCCAGCCCAGAAAAACCCATAGGTGTGAAGACAAACAATCACCAACTTTTTGGTATTCCCTAGCGCTGAGCCAGGGCAGTTAAAGAAATCTCAAACTGGATTATTTCTGAAGTGTGCTTCAGACTACTGACAGCAGACTAAAACAACAACAGTTTATTCAAGCAGGCTGTAAAATCCAAGATACTTCAAGTTTAAAAATACTAACACTAGTAGTATTCAAAACCTTGGGAAAAACAGAAACACATTTGTTCAACACATAGGCCTATTTCTACTATCACAAGAAAGCGTAGGTTTCTTTTACATTTTTTAATTTTATTTTTTTAAAGTTTATTAAGTGTTTAAAAAGACAAAAACAAACATTAAACATAAACAAAACACAATAATATCCATTTAACATCTGCAATCAAATTGGAGAGCAATCTAATACATCAGATTTGTGAGGGTGGCTCATTTCACAATCAGAGGTTTCATTTATAATAGTTTCTAGCATTCCACTCCTTATCCTATCTTGAAGTTAGCTACCTGCTCCTAATAACTTTCTAAGCTCTTCTCACACCCATACCTCATAATCCTCTCTCTCTCTCTTCTACCTACATACTCTTACATTCTCCACATACTTAACCTTCATCCTCTGTTTCTCTTAACAGAAAAAGCATAGGTTTTGAGGGTGCAGGGATAGGGAAGCCATCCTGTCCCACTTCTTCTCATGCTAGCAGTTCCATCAGGGGTACAAGCCCTTTAAATCCCACCCCCATATTTTGTCCTTATTGCATCTCTGTAACCTGAGCATGGAAAACACCTTACCTTCTCAGGTTTTCCTTGTCTGCTGAACCCATACCTCCTACAGTACATAAAGGAGTGGGGTGGAAAAGGAGGAAACAAAAAAGAACAAGAATTTATTGTTGGGCCCATTGCAATCATAACACAAACATTTTTGCACATGACCAGGTTAGCTCTCAGGTTTTTTTTAAAAAGAAAGAACAAATCAACCAAGGTGTGTGTGTGTGGGGGGGGGGGGGGGTGAGGATTCAGAATTAGTTGTATGTTCAAAATAAACCTGTGAACACAGGTTTGAAGAGTCTAATCATTTTTGGTTGCCTTGCCTTTCATCACCAGCCTTAACAGATGCTAAGTCAATAAAAGCATCATGAGTACCCCATATAAGAGGATGCAGGCCTGGAGGACCCTGTGCTCAGAGGCCTCCTGCTGAATTCCCAACAAGAACCCACTTCCATTGCAAGAGCATCTCCCTTTTACTCTCTAAAACATCCATCACCTGATCTCTCTACCTTTATTGGTTGTCTCTAGGCACAAGCAATTTCTGTTGAAATTCTAGTTGAAATTCTAGTTACAGCCTGAAATTGGATTTCACCTTCCTACAAGATTTTAATATGTGCTTGGGCCACAAAGTGGAAGAGATTGGGGAGGAGTTGCAGCTCAGTGATGGAGCACACACTGAGCATGCCAAAGGCCTGAAAGTTAAATCCTGGTAGGACTGGCAAAAGATGGCCTGAAACCTTGGTGGGCCACTGCCAGTTGATGGAAAAGGACAGAGAAGGGAGGACAAAATTGTCAGGAAGCATGGCTTAGAGCCCCACAGAGAAGGACACACAGGCAAGTGAATTGCTATTTCTGTCAAAACCATGTAACTAAGTCAAATCATTCAGGCTCTGAGCTAGTATCATGTATACTATACAATGCAGTCACAGATCAGGAGAACAATGATTCTGAAGAAACTTCAAAAAAGTGTTAAGAACAGTGGAAATTAGAACAATTTGCACTCTTTGCCAGCACACACAGCTACAAATTTCAACTTTAGTACTGAAAAATTCAACCATGAACTTCATTTAGTAGCACTATTAGATACAAACCACAAAGTGATATTAGCCAGAAAAACAAATTGCAATTTTGTGTGCCAAAACCACCTGAAAAGAAAATTAACCACACGCATGCTTCAAGGAAAAAATACTCACAAAAAATAATCGGTGAAACTAAGAAGAGAACCACAAAAATAAAAGATAGTGAATCTAGAAATTACGATGATAGCAGTAATAAAGGTGTTACAGTAAAACAGAAACAATTGTTCAACAGAAGACTCAAGAAAGAAACATTAGGATAAAATCTAAAGAATCTTTTTGAGGACATTGACTGCATGTCTTCCAAGTGCAAGACAAAAAAAATGTGATTGACAGGGAAAACACTGGACAACGATATTTGCCTTTTTACCTTGGAGAAATGGTAAAGAGGTTTCCCACTATCTAGCTTCTTTATGTACCAAATAAATTCACCATTTTGAAACAATATTGACATAATCACTGTCAATCACACATGACTCTCCAGAAAAGCCAGCAAATATACTCATGGGTATAACCGTTTGAGAGCATCTCTTCAACAATCATAAAAGAAAAATAAGGAGAGATGAACAATTATCGATCCACTACAAACAGTTTTACATGGTGCTCCTGTTCATGAAACATCAATGGCAACTATGTGTACTAACCTACTGTACAAACAGCCAAATGGGTATTAGTGTCCAAGTCCAAGTCCAAGAGGTAAGGAACATTTTATTGTTTTTATTACTTGTTACATTCATACTTTGAAGTGAACACAAAATGTAAGCATATCATTTTTAGGCTGTGCAAATAAATGGGGAAGGGGCGACCTTTTCTTAGTAAACAGACACAAAGACTAACTATTTTTACACATACAGTGGGCCCTCTCCTTACGCGGGGGATCCATATCAGATCCCCTGCATAAGGGGAAATCCGTCTATGCTCAAGCCCCATAGGAAATAATGGGGCTTGTGCATGTGGTAGAGCGGCCCACTTGTGTCACGGGCACACATGCCATTGTTTTCCCTCCCCAAGCGGCTTCTGTGTAAGCTTAAAGCCGCGTAAAATGTGTCCGCGCATGGCACAGGCGCGTTGTCATTTCATCTGATTATCGTTGCTGGAAGTGGAAAGACATGTAAATCCCAAGAAAAATGGCACCCCATCTCTCTCTCTCATGCTTGGGCATCTATGTATTTTTTGTTTTATTTTCCTTACTGTAGTCCAACAAACACCTTTGTTGTATGTGCTGCTTATTTTCTTGCCAAAAACAACACCTGGTTTATTCTAGAAAAATACCATATATACTCGACTGTAAGTCGACCCCATGTATAAATATCGAGGGCAGGTTTTGGTGCCAAAATTATGGATTTTCATATGGGGTCTGTGGATAAGTCGGGGGTAAAACTTACGGGCATGTAACAAAGGATCCAAAGGAAAAAGCAAAGGAAAATGGTACCAAAGAATTTACAAAATTCCAGCTGGCATTACTGTTTGTGCTTACATTACACGAATGAGAGAGGAGAGGGGGGTTGGGTCAGTGCTTCCAGGACAGATTATACTCTTGCCTTTCACCAGGGGATGATTCCTTTTTAAAAAAATAAGAGTTAAAGTACTGTACGTACATTGATCCATGGATAAGTCGACTTAGGTATTTTGGGTCAATTTTTGACTAAATTTTTTAGACTTATACATGGATATATACAGTAGCTAAATTAATCTGTTGTCACACACACTAATACTCAAAATTTGTTGTTCACCAACTTTTTATTTGCAAGAACAGAAATAGAACACGTTATTATTAGACTATACTTCCAACCCACATTTCTTCAAAATTCAATACAGTATATATATCAGAAGCAGACAAAAGGTGGCCTGCAGCCCACATCAAGCCCAAGGCCATTTTTGGAAATCTCAAGGATACCCACAACCCTGCCCCTCCTTAATTTAGTGTGCTGAAAATATTGAGTATAATGGCCAAGGGTCTCCATTTGGGAGTTATATAACAGCCAAAGGTCTCCCAGTCTGAAGAGAGACTCAAGGCATGGTAACACTCAGGGAGGTGTGGTCCTGCAAGGAGTTACTCTGGTAGTAACCTCTGATAAAGGAGGTTCTTGCCTATGGAAGTTCATGTTGTGGCAAACGTATGTTTGCCATTTCACCTCCTCAGTGAAGGAATATTTTGGTAGGAATGATTCTGCTGACTTACATTGGCTTGACATTACTTTCAGCCTTTAAACTTCTACAATTGTAAACATGAAAATAATTAAGGATGGATCCATGGCCAATCACCAGACTCAAAACAGTTAAGAATATTAAAAGAGATAGCCTTCGAGGTACTCTTCTTGCATGTAACTCAACAGCTGAGGTCCACTTACCCACAGGTGATTCAAAAATCTGAAGGCATATTTCTAGATAACAGCCTTATTTTGCACCAGTCACAGTTGCCATGTGAACCAAGTGGTCAACCTGTAACACATCTAATACTTTCCTGAGACTGCACACAGAGATGAAATATTAGGAATCTGAATCTGAATACTGGCATTAGCAGTGAGCTAATGTGCTCAATGTGCCATTACAAGTCTCACTATGTTTTATTGTTCAAAGATAAGTTGCACTATGTCTCATTATTCAAAGATGTGTTAGTCTGGAAAATCAGTATGCAAAACAATCTTGCAGCACCTCTGAGACAACTGAAAGACAGAAGTTGGTAGCATGGGCTTTTGTAGACTTTAGCATACTTGCTCAGATACATTTGGTGGAATGGAAAACCAAGGGGCAGATTTATAGCATTCTCTGCATGAGAATGTCCATAGGATTGCAAAACTTTGTGGATGTGGTGACAAGCTCAGGATATTGCCTAAAGACAAGGTTAGTAGGTAACCATATGAATGAGTACAGTGGACCCTCAACTTACACAGGGATCCGTTCTGGAAACCCCCTCCCCCCACTGCATAAAAGAAATAACACATGACTTCAAGTCCTGTTGTTTTTAATGATGGCATGCCCCTCTGCACCACGGGTATGTGTGTCATTCATTCAAGGGGCTCGCTGTCCGTGTGACGTCAAGTCCACGTAAGGTAAGCCTGCATATGGTTGGGTGCGCTGTATTGGGATGTAGTGTGGGAGCCAAAAAGAAGATGTAATGAGCTGGCCAAGAGAGCACCTATGGGCTGGGGGGGGAGGGTCACCTAGTGTTATAATATGTGTAGTGTGCCAGGAAACCATTGTCTCTGTTCAGCCCACTGATGATGGACTGCAGATTATTGATATACTCCAATTCTGCTGTTTCTCTTTCCAATCTCTTTCCCTTTGCATATGTCTCATTATGCGTCCCAATTTTGCAAGAAGGAAGCATATTTTAAAAGTTTATAATAATAACAATGCCCTGCACAGCCCTTTGGCAAGCTGAAAAATCTCAACTTCTCCCTCTCAGTTTGTGTGTCATCATTAATCCTCTCCCTAAAAATCCTTGAAAATTTCTCAAGAAATATGGGAATTTTATTGAGAATGCAGCTTGAAAGCCACAGCTGTTTCCAAGACTGATTTACCTGCCATATTCCAGAAGTGTAGCATGAACTTTGGATTCCTCATCTATCAACTTTTCTGCTCCTGCTCTTCTTTGGTATTTTCTTTGTGGCTTGTACACCTCCTGAATGACAAAAAGCGAGCACAGATCTTTCAGACTTCCAATGACTGGTAAGTGAATTATGCAAAGCAGTTGTCTCAACCGTTTTTTCCCAAAGAAATATCTGCAGGTTTCTCAGGGGGCTGAGGATGAGTTCACTATAGCAGAGTTTGGAAGTAGAGCAAGGAAACAATATTAGTGATTTCTCTTTTCTATCTTTCCTTCCTTCCTTCTTTCAGAAACAACACCCAACATTATTAGTTTTAAACAAGCTGACAAGAATGAGGTAAACACAATGAATTGGGGGGGGGGGGTAATTGTCAGTGTCATCAAATGCTCTCTGATAGAATGTCAGGACGTTTTTTTAGATTAATTTTTATTAACACAAACAATCTAATGTGCAAAGAAAAAAAATGGAGGTGAGGGAAAATAAGAAGAAAAAGAAAAGGAAAGGAAAAGAAAAGAGGAGATGGAAAGAAAAACATATAACTAATACACATTAGGGCTGTGACCCCTCAATCCTGACTGTAATGAAAGGAGAAATAAAAGAGAAAAAATTACTCTGGAGACCAGGGCTCAATTTCCTGCTCAGTCATGAAACCCACTGGGTGACTTGGGCAAGTCACATGCTCTCACCCTCAAGGGAAAGCAATGGCAAACCTCCTCTGAACAAATTTTTCCAAGAAAACTCCATGATTGGTTCACCTGAGGGTCGCCATAAGTCAGAAATGACTTGAAGGCACACAATAAAAACAAATCTCAGAAAATAACCTGCAAAACATGTGAAGACGGTATGGGGAAATGCTAGTGATTCAATAACCAAAACACAAAATTCCTTGCACAATTAAACAGATAAGACTCAGTTTTCAGTTACTGAAGTTAAGTGTTCATTAATTTTCTTTCTAACTTTTAACTAATAATTATGCCTAATTATGAGCCACTTACTTTAGCCATTCACACACACATATAAAAGAAAAATTGATTGTAGCACAACTGGAATGGGAAAATGAAGAAAATGCTTCTATAGTATCTCATTCATCAAAAGCAATAGAAATACGCCTGAATATTTACACTACTTTGAAGGCAAAGTGGTTGAACAGAACACAACTCGGATTATCATAACTATTCCTCCTCCAAGTAAATAGACAAAGATGTTTCTGAGCCTTCTTGTGCCACTAATTTGTAATACAGGCAAGGCAGAGCTGGCCCTACTATTAGGCAGAGTGATGCTGACATCTTGGCCACTGGATTCCAGTCTTATAAACAGACAGCTAAAATAATTAATGTTTAGCTGCTTTTTTTTTTTTTTGGCTTTTGTTTTTACTCCTGTGGAAAAGCACATCTGGATATTTTCTACCTCAAGTATGAACATGACTTGTACAGATGCAGGGACCATGCAGCCTGACTGAAGGGTGAGTTGTGAAAAAACAAACAAACCCCTATTTCTTCTTTTGCTTCTGGTACAAATATGTCTGACATCAGGCCATGGCTGTGCCTATCTTATGAAGAATTTTGCACTAGGTCTAGTATTCAAGTTAGCATATTTTAAGTCGAGCTGGAACCAAGCTTCAACCCACCTCCACTGATTAACAGTATTTATATGGCTTCACTAAGCTGTAAAGATGAAGAGAGCTGCTATCACACTACAAAACTAATGCAGTTTGGGATTTATAGTTTGTTATGACACCAGAGCTCTCTGACAGAGGCTAACTTTCTCACAAAATGACAAATATCAGAATTGCATAGTACTGAGCCATGGCAGCTAAGGTCCAAAACACACTGCAGAAATAATCCAGTTTGAGACAGCTTTAACTGGCCTGGCTCAGCACTAGAGAGTCCTGGAAATTGTAGTTTATTGTGCTCTCTGACTGATCTCTCTAACAGTCTCACAAAACTACAGCCTAGAATTCCCTAGCATTGAGCCAGGACAGTTAAAGCCATCTAAAACTGCATTATTTCTGCAGTGTGTTTTGAACCTAAAGCAGTATCGGACTACATTAATTCTGCACTGTAGAAGCAGCCTATGGAAAGAAGAGAGGATATCTATACAAGGAAAACAGCAAGAATGAATGTGTTATCTTCCGTCCAATTCCCAACAGTTGTCCAACAGCAGTGTTCTTGAAGATGGATAGATGAAGGACCTCTTCTATTTGATTTCAAACAATTCAGTGCTGCAGTGACTACTTATCCAAAGGGCTCTAGTTTAAAATTATACATACCACAACTGGATAAATCACCTTTCCTGTACATACCTTCCATAATTTAGTGGCTAGAATATTCTGGGAACTGACCCATAAAACTCAAACTTTCCAGGCTCTGGTTGCATCTGTACTGCAGAAATAATCCAGTTTAACATCACTTTAACTGCCACGGCTCAATACTAGGTAACTATGGGCCTGAACAGACAGGCCAAAATAAAGCTGCTTCAGGTCACTTTGGAACTAATACAGTGCGTCCTCACCTTACGCGGGGATCCATTCCGGGATCCCGCCGCGTAAGGCAAATTCTGCCTATGCTCGAGCCTCATTGTTTCCAATGGGGCTTGTGCACAGCGGCCGCGGCGGCGTGCGGGGCATGCACGCCCATTCAATTGAATGGGACGCGCCGCCCCTTCCGCCCTGCGCGCGTGCCCCGCAGCTTGAGCGCGTATGCTCAAGCCGCGTAAGGCGCGCCCGCGTATGGCGCGGGCGCGCTGTACTACTAATTCCAGGATTCCATGGCATTGAGCCATGGCAGTTAAAGAGGTGTCAAACTGAAATATTTCTGCAGTGTGGATGCAACCTCTGAATCATTCAGCATCCCAGGGTCTCCTTACATTTTGGTTTGAGATGACAAAACCAAGAAGCTGATCATCATAGTCAGTTTGAAATAAGTGATTATCATGGTTACTTGATTCAAAGGCTCGGTTGGAAGGAAAAGAAATACAAAAAAGAAAAAGAATCAAGTAATTTCTTAAAACAAAATATGCTCCAATACATCCAACCATTATTGTATAAGTACTATAACAAAAGAATGTCATCACTGCCAGAAATTCTTTGTAACAAATACTACAGAACAGCAAAGACTGAACTCCTGACAATGACAGCCTGCACTTTCTTCCAGACACAATGACAGAGGCAGTTTACTTTCTCCAAAATACAATGACAAATGAGATCACTGTTTCCACAACTTGGCTTCTCTACTCCATTGACTCTGCCTGAGAAAGATATGTCAAGAGCTTTTTAACCGACCTCCCCACTTACAATAACATGTTTTGATTAGTCTTGGCAGTTTCACAAGTGGGAAATCTTTTCAAAACTCAAGCATATCAGCTGAAATGCAATGGAAGCCATTCAAAATTACATATTTTGAGTACACAACAGGACACCGTTCTATTTTATTTGGTCTTTTAAACTGACATCACTTTATACAGAGGCAAAAGTAGGGAAAATATGTGTTTAAAAAATGGTACAATGTAATTTCTGTGCCTCAAGCTTCTAAAAACAATCCAGTTTGTATCAAACTAAAATTGACAGGCTGCTAATGGATCTACAGGAAGAGGAAGCAATCTATACAAATAGAAAGCCCTAACCTCATTACAGTTAACATTCCAACATGTGAATAGATTTAAACAGATTGAGTGCCAAAACACACTGCAGAAATAATCTAGTTTGAGACCACTTTAACTGCTGTGGCTCAATGCTAGAGAATCCTGTGAATTGTAGTTTTGTGAGATATTTCGCCTTCTCTGTCAGATAGCTCTGGTGTCATATCGAACTACAGTTTCCAGGATTTCCTACCACTGTGCCAGGGCAGTTACAGTAATCTCAAACTGGATTATTTCTGCAGTGGGTTTTGGACTTAGGTCTCCTTCATCTGAAGTGCTTGGGACCAGAAAAGTTTTGGATTCTGGATTTATTTAGATTTTGGAATACCTGTATTTGCATACACACACACACACACACACACACACACACACACACACACACACACGAGGTACCTTGGAGATGGAACCCAAATCTAAACACAAAATTCATTTGTTTTATAGATACCTTATACACATAGCCTGAAGGTAATTTTATACAAGATTTTAAATAATTTTGCGAATGAAAAAAATGTTTGCGTAGACTGAACCATCAGAAAGGAAAGCTATCATTACTTTAGTCAACTCTGAAAAAGTTTTTGGTTTTTGGAATATTTTGGGTTTCTGAATTCCAGATAAGAGAGACTGAACCTGTAATAAAATCTTATACACCAGCAAGTGTCAACTTCTGGTTTTCAAGATTTCAACACCTAGAATTCCATGCAGGCTGTGGCTTCTGGGAGTTGAAGTCCAAAACATCTGGGGTATCAATGAATGACAGCCATTACTATACATGTAGGCCAGTATCCAATTATATCATTGCACTAGTTTGGAGGCTCCATTATGAATTTTCAGAGTTAGTACAAGGGTTTATCCAATACCATTTTTATTGCATCAGTACAGACATCCCCTTGTACTAACTTAGGAAACATTATCATTTATAAAGCTGCATTTCACTTTATTCTCTCCCATATTCCATGATTTCACCAGAAAATTCTTATAGAGCTTTTTGCTAATGATACGTAGGGTTTGAGAAAAGTTATTTTTTTGAACTACAATTCCTACTGTCCACGGTGATTTGGGTACTTAAGAACCTTCAGTCTGAAAAAGTTACCTTTTCCAAGTAGAGACTGATATTTTTCCACTACTGTATTCTCCACTCTGGATAAATTCCTTTTCTAAAAAAATATTCTTCTTTTATTAAAATTACTTAGGACCACAATGAATGGATTAGTTATCCAATAATCTCAGCAGATTTAAAATGTCAATTTACTTTAAAAGAGTTATTATTCCTATGAATTCATCAATTGTTTTTAAAATATTTATATTTTCATCAAAGTTTTTGTACAGTTTTAATCTGTATTCTTTTTCAATATGTTGCTAGCCCATTATTGGGAGAAAGACAGGTCATACATGAGAACAAATAGATAATGATAATAAGGTTTATGACCAACAATAACTGGATGATCACATACTCCCCATCACAGATTTAGTACATTTGGAAGAAGAAGAAAAATTTTCCAGAAAAATCCACATGACAAGCTCAAACTTACAGTGATCTCACTAACTGCTCTGACAGCCTTTTCTTTTCTTTGCATGAAGTCATCATCCTGAAAAGGAATCAGGACAACTTTAAACAACAGCAGCAACTACCAATTCAACTCCAACAGTGCTAACAGACATTGCTCAGCTTGTTTGTCATGAGCTCGTTTGTTATTTTACCCATAATTGTGATGTTCAAATATACAAAGAGTGTGGATGTGTCAACTTTCTATAATCACACTGAGGCTGCAAACCTACACACTTACCTGAGGTTACACCCCACTGAGCTCAAGACCTGGGGTTTCCATGTGTCCCATATTATAAGGTGCGAGATGGAATTTCAGGGGGTGTGACAGAGTGGTTTGTGTCCTTGTGATGAGTCATCACTCATTTTTTTCCTGAATAAATTAGAATCTCATTGATCAATTTAGATTTGCATTTTATGCACTGAGGTAAAATATTATTTTTTAAAAGTTCAGTCTGTTCACCTGCAGTACTGTGTGTGGTTCAATTTATGGTTCAAAAATTAAAAATTAGACTTCTTCATTGTCAAATGTGATACTACTTTTGTAATGCAAATATTAATGATACATTTCCCAGGGGTGTAGGGCATAGAAAAGGTTGGGAACCACTGTTATAATGGTAGATCCTTATTTGGGAACCAATTTTCCTTATGTAGGCCATGCTTTTCTATTATAAGGAGAGTCCCTTATAATAATGGACATCTGTCAACCTGATCAAGGATCTACACCCAGCTGTTAGCCTAAAGTATGGCAGATCACTGAATCAATGAAAACTTGGTTAAGACAGCACTAAAATAAATTTCATTGAATCAGTGGGTCTACACTACTCAGAAGACAAAGTTAGAATATGAATATGAAATATTTCCAAGGCATGGAAAGGTAAACACCAGATTCTCTTGTGAAAACAGTCTTAAAAATTAAAATCCACCCTTTTGCCAGTCAGTACTGGATACGAGTGCCTCATAGTGCTTTCAACAACAATCTGCCAGGTCATTCGAGTGTATTTGGATGTACTAAAAATTTCATTCAATTAGACCCTTAACACTGCAGAAGTTTCAATAAATCACTGTGCTAATTCCTTGATCCAATACTAACTCATAAGGGCCTACGTTGCTGTGTTCCTTCAAGTCATTTCTGACTAATAGCCACCCATAAATGAATCTATCACTAGAGTTTTCTTAGCAGAATTTATTCAGCAGTGGTTTGCTCTTGCCTTCCTCTGAGGCTGAGAGAGGGTGACTTACCCGAAGTCAGCCAGTGAGTTTCCATGGCTGAGCTGTGATTTGAACTCTGGCTCTCCTGAGTTCAACACTCAAAGCACTATACTGCATTGATTCACACATAAGGTCCTACAGCAGTTCATAAAGTTTGATTCATTAGCTTATGTCTTAAAACCTACTGCCGATTCAGCATGGCAGGGGGTTGGACTGGATGGCCCTTGCGGTCTCTTCCAACTCTACGATTCTATGATTCTAGGTTTGCATCAGTCCCATCCAGTTTGAAGAAAATTAAGATGATCAGTCCTCCCTCTAGTTTTGCACTACAAAAGATGCAGTTAAATGCTTACCTCTGGTAGACTGTGGGTCTTTTGAAACTGAGATATGGAATAGGAGCGAATGTAATCCCCCATTTCTTCCCGCGTTTCTATAGCACGTTTCACCAGCCACTGGGATTAAGCAAACAATCAAAAGTGAAGAGTATCAAGGCATACATTCCCAAGAATTAGATAAATTACAGTGACACTAGAACAACACTAACTTGCTAATAAATGATTCACATTTAAAAAGCAAATTGTATGCCTTTCAGGTTGTTGTTTTTAAAAGAAAAGAGATAAATTAGAACTGCTTAAATGAAAGTCTGAGGATACAAATGAAATGAAAATTATTTTAAAAAGATATATTTAAGATGTCAGTTGTTAAGGATCAAAACTTATACTGAAATATACTTTGCTTAAAAGTAGATTCTGCAGTAAGGGATACATTCTCAAAGTTCCAGAACCTGCAGCCATCCAGACATTTGGGATTCAACTCCCATCAGCTCCTCCCAGCATGAGAAATGGTGCTGTTTGATAGGAGCTATAGTTCCAAACAAATGGGTGGCCAAAGAATTAAAAAATGCTTCATTGGAGGCATGTGTCTTCCATAAGAACATCTATTCTATTTTACTATTTCACTTTCACCAATGCTATTTCCCTGACCAGAATCACCTCCCAATGGCTATTAGGTCTGCTGGGGAGGAAAAAACCCGCAGATGGGCACCTCACATTTGTATCAGCAAGGGATCAGTTCTTAAAAATCAAGGAGCACCTACTTGCACCACAGGAAATATGTGGATGAAATCCAGGCCCTGTATTTGATGAGGCTCCAAGCGATGAGGGCACTTCATTCTGGGCAAGACTGACACAATTTTCTCAGTTAAGGCACTGGAAATGAGTCAAACATGAGATAGTTTAAGGCAGGAGGAGACTCTGTTTGTGTGTGTGTGTGTGTGTGTGTGTATACACACGCACAAAGAAAGTGTTTATCAGCATGAAAGTGCCCTCTAGTGTCCAAAAAGAACAGAGTTACAAAGGTAAATAAAAGGAAAGGACCAAAATCACAAAGTGGCAGAGACAGAGATTTGCAGACTTGAAGCCCTTCCTTCCCTTCTTTTTATTTTCCTCATGTGTTTCCTCTTCACATATGCAGGCAATGTATATGAACACTTGTGAAATATTCATACCACATTCACCAGGGTATAGTTGGCGGTAGGCAGGCAAAATAAGGGTGATGACACCCCAATAAAATTTTTCTTCAGTCCCCACATTTCTAATGCTGCAGTAAATTAAAACTTCAGTTGAGAAATTTTAAGAAATACATTTTAGGCATCTAAAGAAAAGGGGCAAGCAGAGGTACCAGGGGGATGTGTATACAGCAAACATAAGAGTTCTATGTGTGAATCATTTTCAGTATCACACTGTATACAATGACACCACCATTATCATGATACTTTCTACAAGTTTCATTTTTCTGAACATGACTTCTGCAAGCCTCATTGAACTACTGAATAACAAATAAACTTCATATTAACTTACATTTTCTGACCAATAGTTGAGTTTTCCTGAAACAGTAAGTCAACATCAATGTCAAAGTTGCATGTCGTGATACACCAAGTCATACCACCGACCACCTAGAACAAAGCAAACACTCTCATTTTATCACTAGTAGATACTTGAGGGAAACATAAAAAGTGCTTCAAAATGGTTTTAAACATTTTTTTAAAAAAATGCATTTCCTATCTTCAGTGTTCTCCAGGAACTTGGTCACTATGCTAACCTAAGGAAGTACAGTGCAAATCATTCTGATAGCCATTTTCATTCTCAAGAAGTACCCATACCAGTTTGGTTTTGTTTATTTTACATTCTTGTCACAATAACAAATCACAATGTAGAATATCTAGAGTACACAAAATGATAACAGTGTCAATTAACTCCATTTGAATTCCAGGTTGTAACACAACAGTATGCAGAAAAATCAATGTGTATTTATGAATACTTCTGCAAGGCAATATCCGTACATTTTAGTTAACTACTTAAATAATTAAAGCATGTAGCTTTGTGTACAATATCATGGAAGACTAATGTACACAATTATAGCCATACCTTGTCAAATGGGGAAAGACCTTTAATTCGTGCCCTGAAGTATCCTGCTGCCACCAGCAGCTCTAAAATTTCACTTAACTTAATATTTTGTTCTTCATCCTCTCGGGTTTCAACCTAAAAAATATAATATATTTTTAAAAATCCATCTCCTTCTGGATGCAAACAAAATACTTGGCAGCAGATGTACTTTTTTCCCATTTATTTAACTTCTATCCTGCCTTTCTCCCAATTCAGGATCCAAGGTGGGACAAATAATCTATAAATAATTTCACAATTCATTTCGACCATATCAGCAACACCATGTTTTTGTTTTCCATTTTATCTTATTTATATCTTGCATACTTTGCATTTATTTTAAATAAACCACTACGATTATGTAAAAGTAACTGGACAAAGTTATTTATTTTAAAAATCATTTGACCATTACAAAGACCTCCTCCCCCATGAGCTGGCACCAGCAAGGATCAGGTTTATTGTCATCACAAGAATTTATTTCAATTAATTATTTTCCTCAGCAGAAGGAGTAGAGACTAAAGTTCATTTGACAGTCACACAGCCTGCAGAACCAATGTTCAAACTATTTTAAGAAACATTTCTTAAACTGAATAAGTTATCATAGTCCTTACAATTTTTTCCTTTCCTTTTCTAAAAAAATCTGTCTGGCTATGTCAAAAAGTTGGTGACGGCTGCAAGATTTCTCACATTTTTATGCCTGTGCTATACTTCCTGAGATTTGAATCTTGCAGCTAGACCCTTGGGTTCAGTTTTGGCATGGAAACTTAAAATAATATTTAGTTTCTATAAAATGTCACATAATTTTCTAGTATTTAAATCCTTCCACCTAGCTAAAGCTAGGGGTATGTTTTCTTTTTTAAACTTTGTGGACTGTATGTGAGGCCGAAGTACAATCTCCAGTAATGCTCTTTCTTTTGTTTTAGCTTTTATTTAGATAGTTGCATTTATACTGCACATTTCCTTCAACACTCTTTAGACACTTTACACCAGGGGTGGGCAACTGTGCAAGGTGCTGGAGTCATTTTTCCTCCCTGTGCTCACTCTATCTGGCCACATCAGATCATTTCGGTATGCCCAAAGTGATAATGTCACTTTAGGCTGCCATTTTGGCCCTTTTTTCCTTCTTGTTAAAGTGTTTTGGGGAGATTTGGGTGTTCTGAAGGGTCAAGTGACTCAAATTGCTGCATTTCTTGGTGGTTTGTGATGATTTTGACCAGTTGTAGCCATTTTTTTTGCCCCCAAATCACCCTGAAATGTTGAAGTATTTTGAGGATCTGGGGGCTTTGTAGGGTCCCACACATTGCATATAAGGGACCAAAGGGCTGTATGTGACCTGTGAGCTGAACTTTATCTATTCCTACTCTTCATAATTCTTTGCTTCCCCTTTTATATCAGCACAACTGATCTGTAAAGATAGATCAGGCTAAGAGACAGTGAGAGAACTAAGGCCACTCACTGTGTTTCATAGCTGCATAGAATTTGAATATGGGTCTTGTTGCTGGGTGCCTTCAAGTCATTTCCAACTTACGCAGACCCTGTCATGGGGCTTTCCTGACGAGTTTCTTCAAAGGGGGTTTGTCACTGCCATCCTCTAAGGCTGATAGAGTGTGACTTGCCCAAGGTCATCCAGTGGATTTATATGGTCGAGCCTGGATTCGAACCCTGGTTTTCAGAGTCACAGTCCAATGCTCTGACCACTACTACATCATGCTGGTTGAATATGGGTCTATCCAGTTCTAATTCAGCAATCTGATCATACTGGACCTCTTTCTCTTTGACTCAGCTTCCAATCTTTTCAACAAAAATGATCATGGTTTGACTCATTTGGCTTATGATAAAAACAGTAATCACAAATACTATTCTTATTCCTTAAACCTGCCTCCAAGACGTCTAGCTTCAGTTCAAACTAAGAAATTAAGAATTGAAACAACACCCCACATTGCTGCTGGTAAACTACTATGTATTTTTACACAGTTTCTCAGACTCATAAGAGATAATGGATTTAGTCTATTGCCAAATTATTTTGGGGGGAAATATCACTTGAAAACAAACAATTAACTGCCTTGAATCCCATCTTGGGAGAAAGGTGGGATATAAATTAAATTAAAATTGCAAAGATGATGATGTGCCTGTAAATAAAAGCACAGTCAAACCTGGATGAGGTACATTTTACATCCATCTAGGTCAGTCTTCATGTTAAATTTTCAAACTTACTGGGCCAGCCTTCTATCTAAGGATTCATGTGATGTGTTCAAAGCCATAATGAATTTTCTCATCAGTACTAATTACATCCTGCAATATAATAGTATATTTGGAAAAGAGCAAACCCAAGTTGAAAAACATATGTGTTTGTTGTCACCTCCACATACAAAAACACAACACAGTAATAAAGCCGTATAGAAATTCTACCTCTTTCTCCCACCCTACAAATATGTGAAAGATTCCACACAAAAACAGAAAGGCTATCCCTAAAGGAACCTTTTATGCTACACGAATTATAGCACTAAGATTCCACTATGTTCCATCCTATGCAATCCACAGATTTGTAGTTTAGGGAGTGGCATTTATAATTCTCAGCCAGAGAACTCTGGTGCCGCCCCAAACTAGAGATGCCAGGATTTCATAGGATGCAGCCATGGCAGGCAAAATGCAGGGTGACTAGAGGTCCCCCTTTTCCAGGATATGTCCTACCTTCCAACCTTCTGTCTAGGAGTAATTCCAAAATGTCCTCCATTTGGAGCATGACTAAGAAGCACATATTTATATTTTATATGAAACTCTTTAGCTTTTATTTTGTCATACAGTATTGTACATTTTTTTCTCAAATGTCCTACATTTTGCGCTGCCTTGTCCTCCTTTGCAATTAGGACATCTGGTCACCCTGGCTAAAATGGAAGCAAAATGTGTAATCTGAAAGGGCCACTAGTCTGTTATGTCCAAATCAAGAATTTCTGCCTCCACAATTGGTATTTGAGTTGCAAAAGCCCCATCCCTCATGGCATGCCATAAGGGATTGCTAAAATTCTCCTCAAAACATCTGGAGTAACTTCATAACGCTTAGTGAAACCCATAACTTGCACAAAAGAAAATGACCAAGTAAGGAATATGGGAAACCTATGAGACATATATATATATATATATATATATATAATCACTTTGGATTCCTGATAAGGATTCAGGCAGAAACTATCATGTCCCTGGGAGCATAGCTATTGTGAGGGAACAACGTGACCAGATGTCCTTACCATAAAGGAGGACAAGACACCCCAAAATGTAGGACAGTCAAGAAAAAAATGCAAAATGTGTGTGTGTGTGTGTTTATATACATGTATATGTATGTGTGTAGATATATGTGTGTGTAGACATGTGTGCGTATATGTTTGTGTTTATGTATGTGTGTGTATATATATGTGTGTGTGCATGAGTGTACATATATATATATATATCTGTGTATGTGTATATATATGTGTGTGTGTGATACTGTGTGAGGTGTATATTTGTGTATATATATATATATATATTGTGTGTTTATATACATGTGTATGTGTGTGTGTATCTTTGTGTAAAGATATATGTGTATGTAGATACATATATTGTATAACTGTGTGTGAATGTATGGGTGTGTATATGTAGACATATATACACACACACATACACACATGCACACACTTACATACACATGTATATAAACAGAAACACACACACATATATATAGACACACACACAGATATATATATATATATACTCACATATCTATACACACATATGTGTACCCACCAATATACACATGTATATAAACACATACACAAGTAAACACATATATACCTCAATATATATACACATACACAATGTATATCTGTGTGTACAGATATGTGTGTGTGTGTAGATATGTGAGTGTATATGTGTGTGTGTGTGTGTATACCTCTCTCTGTATATATAAATGTGTGTCTATGTATGGGTGTGTGTGTGTATATATACACATATATACACATGCACATAAACACACATTTACATACATGTGTATGTATGTGTGTGTGTATATCTGTGTGCTCAGAGATATGTGTGTGTGTGTTGATATGTGGGTCTATATAATGTGTGCATGTATCTCTGTGTATGGGTGTACATATATATGTATCTGTGTACGTGTGTGTGTTTATATACGTGTATGCATGTGCATGCGTGCATGTACGGATATATGTGTGTAGCTACGTGTGTGTATATATATCTGTGTATGTATATACCTCTCTCTGCATATATATATATATATATATATATATATATATCTGCCTATGTGTGTTTATATATACATGTGTGTGTGTACACAGAGAGAGAGAGAGAGCCATATACACACCCCTCAGCATATTGCTCCCTTCTCCCAGACACAGACCCTGAGACCCATCCCCAAGGCGTCCTCCTTCCTGCCTCTCCCTGGGCGCCCTGCTTACCTCCTGGGGGCTCTGGGGCTCCTGTCCCTTCAGGGCACCCATCTCTCCTCTTTTCCCTGCAGCAGCCCTTTCCAACGCGAGCCTGGAAGAGGACTCAAGAGCACCCTTCGCCCCTTCCGCAAGGAATTTATGCTCTCTCCCCCCCTATTCCCTCCATTGGATTCTCCCACTCTTGCTCCGCAGCTCGCCCGCCCAGCTCAGATCGTACCATCTCGTCAAAAAAAAGGGGGGAAGGGAGGGAACGTAGTAGGCTGCTCATGTGACTGCTTGGAACGGAAGAGGTTTAGTCAGGAGGGGAAATGGAGGAAGAGGGCCAAACTGGGATTAGGAAAGTAGGGCTTTAGGGGGAGGAGGAGGTCTGTTGTGTTGTTTTGGTGTGGTGTCTAGTAGTGTGGTAAAATGTGGGCTCTTTGTTTTGAAACAGGGCTAGAGGTGTAGTTTTGAGCTTTCCTTTCTCCAGTGGCTCATTAAATGAGCTCATTTCATGGGACTCTAAACTATCATAATTGGACTGGGGTTATTATTGTTATTGTTATTATTATTTACTTGTACCCCACTTTCCTCCCCCAGCAGGGACTCAAGGCAGGCAGCAGCAAATCCAAATAGCATTTAAGAACAGTAGCAAAGCATTAAAAGGTATAAATATGACATTAAAAATGAAAATTTTAAGAGGTAAAATAATTATGGCATGTTCAAACAATGACTGGGAGAAAGGTGGTATTTAACATATATAAAGTACACACACACACACACACACACACACACATATATATACATATACACACTTTATATTACTTATATCCTGCTTTTCTCCCAATATATAGGCACTCCAGTCAGTGAGCAGCAAGTCTGAAACAATACAATATAAAGCATTAAAATATATAAATATACAATTTTAAAAACAAACAATTCTAAAAGTTAAAACAATTATGCAAAATTAAAACAGGTACTGAGAGAAAGGCGAGATGTGTGTGTGTGTATCTATCTATCTATGTATAATTTGCACACACAGTATCCTCTCACTCGCCAGCACTTCTCACACATTCCTCATCCATCAGATTGGGTTTCTAGGGTTGCTGCCACACTGCAGAACTAATGCAGTTTGACACTGCTTCAAGTGCCATAGCTCTATACTGTGGGACCTTGGAATTTGTAGTTTTGTTGTGGCACCAGAGCTTTCTGACAGATGGCTAAATATCTCACAAAATTACAAATCCAAGAATTTCATAGCATTGATCACTTAAAGTGGTATCAAACTGAGTTAATTCTACAGTGTAGATGCAGCGTAGGAAGCCCTGAACCCCTTCTGGTCTAATCCTATGCTTGATTAGTTTTAGGATTAATCAACGTGGATTCAAACCACAGGAAAAGAGATTCCACCTAAACTGTAGGAAGAACGTCCTGATGGTAAGAGCTGTTTGACAGTGGAGCACACTCCCTCGGAGGGTGGTGGTGTCTCCTTCTTTGGAGGTCTTTAAACAGAGGCTGGATGGCCATCTCGTGGGGGAGGTTTGATTGTGAGTTCCGGCATGGCAGATTGGGGTTGGATTGGATGGCCCTCCAATTCTATAATTCTGTGATTCTAACAAAGGATTGCACCCTGTATCTAAAATGTTGTGAAGCAAGTCCTCCTTTAAAAGGATACTCATTGCCACGGCCCCATAGTTATCCAGAGTTTGGGGGTTCAGTGTCACAAATACGCTGAAGACACCTGACTCTATCTCTCCTCATCTGATTCCAAGGCAAATGTATGGACTGAACCAATGTCTGCTGACAGTAATGGACTGGATGAGGGCAAAGAAACTGAAATTTAATCCACACAGGATAGAGGTGCTCCTCGTCTGTTGGAAGGCAGATCAGGAAATAGGGACTTAAACTGTACTGTATGGGCTACACTCCTTCTGCAATATCAGGCTCGCAGCTTGTGTATACTCCTGACCCTAAATAGCTAGGTTTCAGTGATGTATCAGGGTCAAGATATAAGGCATATTTACATAGTTGTGGGAGTGGGATGGAATGTAATAAGATCCTGAAAGATACAAGTCATGACTGTTGCCCTTAATTTTCAAAGGGCTGCAGTAACATGATACAAGTCTTTCAGATCGTTACAGTGGCCAGTTAGTGCTGATGTGTGAAAGCAATAAATCTGTTTACCAAATGTGTTTCCTTGGGTTCAGAGAAGATTTATATTACTTTATACACCTCTCTTTCCCTTTTTTATCTCCTGGAAAGTCTTCCATGATTCCCCTCCATTTCTAAAGATGAATTTTCTGAGTGAGAAAAGAAAAAAAAAATGCTAGGGCAAAATTGAAAAGAAAAGCACAAAAGATTCAAAACACCTAAAACATTATCTCTTATATGAAAATCAAAAGCATCCTATTAAGACTGCTAATGTTTACCTTGAAATGTTGTTCCACCTGGGCTGAGGAACTTTATTTCTGCTCAGATGGCCATTTGCATTCAGTGGCAGCAAAAGTTGTTCATCACCAAGAGGCCTTTCCCTCTTTTTATAAGGGTTACAGTGGTTTTACACCTGTATCAGGCTATCAAATTATCCAACCCATGAATGAATGGTGGCAGTCTCTTAACCTCTCGCTTGATGTCTGGAGCAGTAGCAGCAGCACCTGACAGATGATAAAATAAACCAGTTAATATTTTTTAATAAACCTATTTTTAAAATTTATAACCAACCATAATCTTGTATGCTAGATT
This sequence comes from Sceloporus undulatus, assembly GCF_019175285.1. NCBI lineage: Eukaryota > Metazoa > Chordata > Lepidosauria > Squamata > Phrynosomatidae > Sceloporus > Sceloporus undulatus. Next base: position 235,518,903 of record NC_056522.1, read on the forward strand.
AAACCAAGATCCCTTATATCCATTTGCTTTTATGATAACACCTGATTTTGAAATTAATAATTATGCACACAAACATGCCTCTATTAGGTCTAGATTTTTTTAAATTTCCCACTTAGAGTGGGTTATATGTAGAATAAATAATATTGCAATGAGATCCTCTTTAATACCCCAAAAGCATAACCTAACCAAAGCAGTTCTGGAAAAAATAAAAGTACAAAATGTTCATGTTGGGCATATATATCTGCAACTTTTACAGTACTAACTATAAAATGATTATGATAATATTAATTCTGTTATCTTTGAATCTCGTTCCATTATTCCCTGGATGCTTGGTTTCTTTTTCTTTCTTCCTCTCATATCTTATCCTCTTCTTTACTCTCTTTCGAAGTCTTCTCCCAAGTTTTCATCAATGTCCATGCCATCGTTATGATCCATATCCAGTATCCCGTTTCCTCCACCGTCTGACTTATGTTCAGTAGTTTTTCATGTTGTCAACAACTCTTCTGAGGGCCATTTCATGCTACCCAATTATAGCTATATGGTTCCTTTTTAACTGCCATGCAACATGATATAGAATCCTAGAATATACGATTGAAGAAGAGACATCTAAAATTCTCAGCCAGGGAGCTCTAGTGCGTTACAGAACTATGGACAATATTGCACCACATTTCTATAGCACTATTATTCCACTTTAACTGCTATGGCTGCTTCCTGTGGAATTCTGGGATTTGTAGTTTAGGGGACAGCATATAGAATTCTCAGTCAAAGACTTCTTAGGCCTTATTCAACTACAAAACCCAGAATTGCAGCCGTAGAAGTTAAAGTGGAACAATAGTGATATAAATGTATAGTCTGATATTGTACTACAGTTCCCATGGATTACATAGGATGCAGTCATGGAACTTGAAGGTGAATCATAGTGCTATAACTCTATAGCAGTGATGGTGAACCTTTTAGAGGCCGAGTGCCCAAACTGCAACCTAAAACCCACTTATTTATTGCAAAGTACCATGTCCCACGCGTGCCATAGGTTCGCCATCACTGCTCTATAGTGTGAAAGGGCCCTGAGTCTGTCTGTCTCATACATATCTCTATATAGATAAATAGAGATATATCTCCCTGTTACAACATATAGATTTATTAAATTTTGGTGTGTGAGTGGAATTCCTCCATGACCCCAAACTGACCCTGCCAAGATAGCAGCCATAATTCTCAAAGCGGTGGGTCAGGTAGGCAGAGGAGTCATCTTCAGAAGACCCCTGGAAAACAACACTTTGGAAATTCCCCACAGGAAGTTTGGGAGTTGTTAAATGGAAAAAACATCAACTCCAAACTTAATACAATACAAAATGGTGGTTGATAGTCTCACACTAGATGAGCCAGTGATTAATTTAACTCATCTACCATCTCCCCCCCCCCCACCAATTGTTGTCAGACCACTTTGCCTCAACAAGACAATGCAAATCAAGGGAAGTAATAGTGCCCCTCTATTCTGCTCTGGTCAAGCCCCACCTGGAATATAGTGTCCAGTTCTGGGCACCACAATTTAAAAAGGATATTGAGAAACTGGAGCGTGTCCAAAGGAGGGCAACTAAAATGGTGAAGGGTCTGGAAACCATGCCCTATGAGGAATGACTTAGGGAGCTGGGGGTGTTTAGCCTGGAGAAAAGAGGGTGAAGAGGTGATATGATAGCTCTGTTTAAATATTTGAAGGGATGTCATATTGAGGAGGGAGCAAGCTTGTTTTCTGCTGCTCCAGAGACTAGGACCCAGAACAATGGATGCAAGCTGCAGGAAAAGAGATTCCACCTCAACATTAGGAGGAACTTCCTGACAGTAAGGGCTGTTCGACAGTGGAACAAACTCCCTCTGAGAGTGGTGGAGTCTCCTTCCTTAGAGATCTTTAAACAAAGGCTGGATGGACATCTGTTGGGGATGCTTTGATTGAAATTTCCTGAATGGCAGGAGGTTGGATTGGATGGCCCTTGTGGTCTCTTCCAACTCTATTACTCTATGATTCTGTGATTCTATTAAAGCCTTTGTTTACAGTGCCCAAGTGACCAAACACCTTTGTCCTCACCATTAAGCACCTTTGCCAGAGGCTAGATTTTGCCTTTAAGAACCCTCTGAAATCTCTTTACAGTGAGCTAGTCTGGATTTCAAGAGGAAGCTCTGTTCCTCTGAACTCTGATCTGGCTCCCAGCCCAGTCATTTCACTCAATGGCTGAGTCTCATCTCCATCTCACATCATTTGGACTCTGGAAAAAGCCTCATCTTTGGTAAAGTATGACTCTAGTGCTGCCTCTTTCTATTGTGTGCTAACCTCTGATTTCCCTGAGCCTTGTATGAATGTGTGTATGCTAATGACTTCTGTGTGTCATTTTCCCCTTTTAATAAAATAGGACTTTAATTAGAAGAAGTCTGTCTCTGCTCCATTGCTTGGATTCACTGGTCTTCTCTGTATACATAATGGGAGATGACCCCGCAGGGCTGTTGTAGCCGGCCCATCTTGCAATACTGAGCTAATAATATTTTGCACCACTTTTCATGGCAGCCACAGTCCCTGCTGCTCTCCATGGAGGGAAAAACTCTGGTGAGAATCAGGGCTAAAGGAGATGGGGTGGGGACAATGTACCCAAGGAAGATGCTACCACCCATATTACTCCTGGAGAAAATACTCTTAAATTATATGGAAATTAATTGAGGAAAAGGATACTTTATGTTTTTTGTCTATATGTTTTAAAGCTAGTAAGTAACCTAATTAATTAAAAAAAGAATCTCTTTTCTGGGATATATATATATATATATATATATATATATAGTATGTCAAGGTTAATTCACAGAGCTAGCTTGTTTTGCCTGATTCCATCACCATGATCACTGTTGAAGATTAGACTCCCCATTTCACACATAAGCAAGTACTGAAAGAACAAGACCCATCCTTTACCCACATTTAATCACATATCATTTGTGTATACTGTACTAAATTACAAGGTTTCACTTATCACTGAAGTTAAGACATGTCTTGTTTTCCAAATCTAGGTTGCACTCTTAAGGTCACTTATCTGGTAATAAACCCACTGCCCATAGTGGACTGACTTGATTTTTTAAAAACATGTATAAGAAAGAATGTGCTGTTGGAATGAAATTATAGTGCTAAGGGGATCTAGGCCCAGTATTTCTTTAACACAGAAGGGTATGTGCACTGAAGGTGCTGATTGCTTTTAAAAATGTATCTAAAAGTAGATGAATACATTTCTACTTTCCATGGAGATGTTTCATATTTTCATTTGCTCATTTTATAAGATACTTTCTAACTACATCAAAAGCAGAACCCAGTATCTGAAAATCAAGCTATGTTCTTGCTGCTTCATGGCTCAGCATTTACTATCAGCAGCACCTGTAATTCCGATTCAAAAAAATCAGCAGTATGCTGACAATTTCCCTGTTGGTTTATGGAAGCAGCATGATAAACTATCTCTGGCTGTTTTGCAATGATGCTGACTTGCATTCTATTCAGTAGTAATAATTATTTGTTAGTAAGCTGAGCAGGTAGCAGTAGTTGCTGTGCCAGATCCATCTAGTATCTTGCATCTGGCAGCAATTGATACTCGACACTTGAAAGGAAAACAGACAAGTGAAACAACACACATAATAAATGTAAGACTTGTTCACACATGGATATATTTTTGAAGGTTGTAACCTGTGCTGTTGTAATTCTGGGAAACAGCAACACCAGCTATTTTAATGACATGTAGAATATTTGGGGAAATTATCACAGATTTGTGAAATTTGTAGGTATTGAACCTAATAGGAGTGTCCCAAATCCAGAAGGCATTGATGTGAACTAACATTATTTTCAAATTATCTTGCTTTCAATGAAATTACTGTCAACTGTACAGGAACTGTGCTGGTAGCACAGAGAGTGGCAGCTGTTGGGTCCCATGTACATGGGGCAGTGAATCCATTCCAGATTTTAGTCTAAATGTCAAAGGAGTGGTCTAAGGTGCTGAGGCCTATTCCCAAAATAGCGTCAGCACTTTGGATAACTCCTTTAAAGTTCAAACTGAAACTTGGAGCAGATTCGCAACCCCCCTGACACAGAACCCATCAGCAGCTATTGTGAATAAAGAGGGAGAGTCCACTACCTTCCAAAGCAGTGTCTTCCACTCTTGAACAACTTTTACAGTACAGTAAATAATTTCTTCCTAATGTTTAGGTGACCTTCTTTTCTTGTGACACATTTTTTGTGTTCTAGACTCTGGAGCAGCAGAAAGCAAGCTCATTCCATTCTCCCCACAACCTCTTTTCAGATATTTAGAGATGACTATCATATCAGTTCTCAGTATCTTATCATGGAAGAAAACAAAGCCAAATCAGAGCTGAAGAGTAGCAGCTTTCCCCATGCCTTACCGCATGATGTCGTAGCGCTTCAGTTCCCTTTCTGCAGGAGACAATTATCAAAGCGAATCTTTTGTTGAACATATTTTCTGGCTAGAAGGAAAATGTTTTGATGACCATCTCCTGCAGGAAGAGAACTGAAGCACTATGATGTCATATGGGTAAGATATTTGTTTTCTCACACAATAAGCTCTCAGTCTTCTTATGCAAGCTAAACATACCTAGCCCCATAAGTCATCACTAAAAGGGCTTGGTTTCCAGAACTTTTATCATGTTGGTCATCATCCTCTCGATATGTTTCATCTTGTCAATATATATTATCTAACATAATGTTTTCATGTATTATTTACAGTTAGGTCCAAAACACACTGCCGAAGTAATCTAGTATGAGACCGTTTTAACTTCTTTGGCTCAATGCTAGGGAGTTCTGGGAACTGTAGTTTTGTGAGACATTTAGCCTTCTCTGTCAGAGAGCTCTGGTGGCACAATAAAGTACAGTTCCCAGGATTCCCTAGCACTGAGCCAGGGCAGTTAAAGTGATCTGGATTATTTCTGCAGTGTGTTTTGGACCTTAGGGTTGAGACAGATGGGTGGAGAAATGCTGCCCGTTTTTTGTGCAGCATTACTACAGCAACCAAATGGTGCGGTAATGCTGCGCAGCAAAAAAGGAACTGCCTAGAGCTACTTTTTGTGCCATAATAAGGGCTGCAATGCAGCCCTATGACGGCACTTCTTCTAGAAGACATTTGGGCACTCAGATGCCCACATGTCATAGACACGCCCCACGTGTGGGCGGTGCCATGCAATTATGGTAGTGCCCATACATAGTAGGGCTCGGGAGCGTGTGGTTGGTGCACGGTCTCAAGCCCTACTATTGCCACCAGGACGTTGCTTCCTGGCAGTGTGTACTGGGCCTTAGTTGTCATTGTGAGTTCAGCTTGCAACAGTCTCATCATGCTTAATGCTGCATACTCCTTAGTGTTGTTGTTTTTTAAAGTGAAAGTCATAGTTGCTTACTTGTTGCTTTCAAAATTAGATTAAATCCAGCCATCTTTAAATCGAGTCCCATTCCCTCCCTTAAACACTCCTTAGTGTTGCTTTTTAAAAAGTGAAAGTCATAGTTGTTGGCTTGCAACAGTCTCATCATGCTTAAAGCATCTTTAAATCCAGCCATCTTTAAATCGAGTCCCATTCCCTCCCTTAAACACTCCTTAGTGTTGCTTTTTAAAAAGTGAAAGTCATAGTTGTTGGCTTGCAACAGTCTCATCATGCTTAAAGCA
>NC_056522.1:235524593-235571319 GCF_019175285.1 Sceloporus undulatus
AGAACAAGTGTGAATTTGGGACTTGAATTCATTACCTATTTCTTTTTAAAGAATTCTGTCCTGGGTTGCATCTGCACTGCTGGAATAATACAGGTTGATACCACTTCAACTGCCATAGCTCAGTCCTATGGAATTTTCATGAGCCATGTCAGTTAAAGTGGTGTGAAAATGGATTATTTCAACAGTGCAGATGCAGCCTTAAAAGCATCTATCCTACTAAGCCATGCAGTTCATATGGAAATACTTTTTATACCAGCTATGATATGCTGCATACTCCTTAGTGTTGTTGTTTTTTAAAGTGAAAGTCATAGTTGCTTACTTGTTGGTTTCAAAATTAGATTAAATCCATCCATCTTTAAATTGAGTCCCATTCCCACCCTCAAACACCTGTGGACTCTACCCACTTATTTTTCCAAAACCAAAAGTGACCATCTGGGAGCATTCATGCTACACAATTATAGCAGCATGTTTCTACTTTATCTGCCATAGTCCCATCCTGTGGAATCCTGGGAGTGGCACTGGAGGAAGTGACCTTTAGAAACCTTAGCCAAGGGGTTCCTCTGGTGCCTCTGACAAAACTACAAATCCCATAATTCTATAGAATGCACACATTGCAGTTAAATTAGAATAATAGCACTATAATGGTGTAGTGGAAAAGAGTCCTGGATGGTCACTTAAGATTTTAAAAGAATTCAACTTTGGATCTCCCCAAAGGTACGGGAACCCTGAAATAGCCTTAAACTAGAAAAGTGTGCCTCTGGGGACCTAATTTTCCATTTCGAGTTGAATTTTACAACTGTAGGATTTTTAATGCAATTATGGGCCCATACAGACAGGGCAAAATAAAGCTGCTTCAGGTCACTTTGGAGGTATGCTGTTTAAATGATACATGCATTCTAAGAGGCCAGAAGCCATGCCAAAGCCACGCTCCAGTACTAAGGACGGGAATGCAGCTTTGGTGCAGCTTATGACTTCTTAAGATCTGTGTGCCATTTCAACAGCATACCGCCAAAGTGACTGGAAGCAACTTTATTTTGGCCTGTCTGTATGGGCCCTATAATGTTCATTCCCAGTGTGAACACTTAGTTGAATTTGCTGGGGTGCTAAATAGCCTTATATTGCCTTTACATGAAAATTGTGCCTTCTGGAGGTTTGGGGGGACATCATTTTTCCGTTGGAGTTCAATTTTGGAAGGGGAATGGTATGCATCTGGCAACACACACACTTCCAGTACATATTTAAGACTATTGGGTATTCCCTATTTACTTTTTAAAAAACAACTTTCCAGACTCTCATAGTACATTTGGGAAGGGCTTGGGGGGGGGGGCAATTCTTTTAGGACCCCTAGCCCCACTGATTACAGCTTTTTGCAATATGAGGGAAATGGAGGAGAGACATGTTGCCTTAAGTTTTCTTGGAGAAATTACTTTTACAGCTGACACATCCATTTATTGATCCTACTCTTGGAGAGATGCCTTTATCAGTGATTCCACCCACAAAAATTAAGGAAATGAACCACTTGTTCAGTTCACCTGCAAAACCTTATCTGCTAAAAGTCTCTATCTGAGTTAAAAACACAGGAGCAGGGACAGTTTAAAAGGTGACATCTCTGGGAGTTGGTAGGATAGCTCCATCTCTTCCACAGAGAAAGATGTTTCTTTCCTTTTCTGTGTAGCCATCTATAAGTAAACATTGTTTTTCCTTTATGTATTGATTAACATGGCTTTCCCCTCAAATTGTGCAATTAGTTTCCTTGACTCAACAATAGATGGCGCTGAGGTTAAGCAAATGAATAGATGGTGGGGGGAACAAATGAATTTGCCCCAGTGCTTATTGCAAACAGAAATCCTTTCCTGGTGCGTATTAATAACAATTGTATTTGTCTTTGCAACAACAACAACAACAAAACAAGGGGAAAATTCAGTGTGTCTAAACTGATCACACATCTGGCATTGAGAAATAATTTTTGCCCGTTCATTTCATTCTTCACTATTTATGGAAAGTTTTAAGTTTGAATGTTTTTCTGAAATACATGCTGTGAATCATTTCCTAAATGCTTCCTTACACTGCTTTCCTCACACTTTGAAGTAGTTAGATATACATTTGAAGGCCTGTCGAATTTATGAAAACTGTGGATTCTCTACTCCTTCAGTCTCAAATATACAAACACATAATGGTGTTGTGGTAAATTTTGAAATATATGCACTCATCACAACAGCCCCTTATAAATACACCCCTGAGGAGAACCAAAACAGCCAGCAGATATGTTGGTTGGTTCATTCATGCCATCAAACATTTTCAAGCAGTTTCCATCTTCACCAGGTGTAGCTCTTTGTAAATCCAATTAATTTTGACTGCCTATTCAAGAACAAGGCACTACACAATACTTTGCACTACCACAGTGATAATTTACAATCATATGTTATTGTGGGGAGAATTCATTCTTGATCCAGTACTGTGGGAAATGAAGTTAAATTCAGAGGGAAAAGGGAAGTCCATGGGAGATGCCGAATGATCCAAAAGCCCCAGCTTCTCCACTTTGCAAACTCTACCTCCACTACATCATTTTTTACTCTCCTTCACTCCCATTCTCTTTCCAAAGCACCTAGAAATCGCTTTCTCCAAAAGGCCATATGTCCCATTCTAGCCCAATCCGTCTGATAGCTCTGTGGAATTCACAGACAGCATCAAATGAAAACAGAGCACCCTCCAAATCTCTGATAATTGAGGCGTGTTGTTTCTGAGAATAGAAGTTTCACTTTTATTATTACTAGTAGCCCAGGATGGATGTTGCTGATAAATTCACTTTTGATTTGAAGGAAGAAAGAAAATGTTTGAGTGGCAGAACCTACAGTCATTAAAATTGGTTTCACACTATGTTCCATGCAACTTGGACCCAAAGCAGCCATTTTCTGAAAAAAGCTGAAGTTTGCAAATCAGTCCTAACCTTGCATGAAAATGTTTGTGATGTCAACCTAAGAATAAGTTGGATCAAAATCAATTGACTTTCTATAATAAAATTTGCAGAAATATGATACATTTGTTTAAGAAGTATAATAAATAGTTGATGGACAGGATCTAAAACCTTACTATGGCCTACATGCTGGTCCCGTTAGATAACTCATTAATGTGGTGACATTTTGATCGAGCATGTAGATTTTTATAGCCAAACAGGCAGATGGACACACATTTTAAATTACAAAGTAGATGTCCTCCATGTTCCTTTCTTGAAAGCCATCAAAGCCTGAGACCATCCCTCACCACATCTGGTTGCAATGATTCTCTCTTATGCATACAAACAAAGTGGCACATAAATTCTCTTTTTCACCCATAGAATGGAGGAAAATTTATGTGATCAGCATCAGCTTGGTTGGAACTTCTGCAGAACAATTCCAACCACATGGGCCATATGGGAATGGCTTGCACAGTGATTGTAATATACAACTAGGGAAAAAATCCTGAAAGTACCTTTAGAAATGCTCAAGTCTTTCTCTTCCTAAGGATGTCATCTCAAGTCATAGCAGCAAGCCAGATTTGTAGAACTCTCACACTGCTTGCATAGTGTGTGGACTGATGGGAGCAGCACAGATTGAAGCATTTACGGCACATCCACTATTGGAACCTGCACATTCTGAAACAGTGGACCTTGGTTCCCAGTGTTAATAGCCAGTAGTTCCCCATGGTAAAGGTTATTCCAGATGATGATGACAAGGACGACAAGAAGATTGATGGATTTGTTTAGCAGTTTGGCTCAGAAGTGGGAAAGATGCAGCCTTCCAGATTTATTCGACCACCATTCCAAGCATTCCTAAGTATTGGGTACGCTTGTCAAGGTTTCAGGGACTTATAGCCCCACAACCTCTACAAGGCCACATTATGTCCACTCCTAGTTTAACTAATGTTATATTGTGCTTAACTTGTTTGGTAATCAATGTGCATTACATAGTTACCATGCACATGACATAGCAATTGCTCATACTTTACCCACCTACCCTCCTTGCCCTGTCACTGCAGTCTGCTGCTGTATGAGAAGGGAAAAAGCATTGGAGGCGCCCTTATTTTTTCTTCAAAATGGAATGTGTATTCCCTACTGTGGACCCATTGCTTTTTGTCCTTCACATGGTACTGCCATCCCTCTGTATCCACAGATTCCTTATTCATGGATTTAAGCATCCATGGCTTGAAAATTATATATATGTATGTGTATATATATATATATATATATATATATATATATATTCCAAAAAGCAAGGCTTGTTGTTTTTCCATTTTATATATAAGGGACACCATTTTACTATGACATCATGTTTAATGGGACTTGAGCATCCACAAATTTTTGTATCCATGGGCCAAAGCCCAGTGGATACCAAGGGCCCTCTGTATTTTAACAGTCGGCCTGCACAAAATATATCCTCCCCAGTATACCATCTTTACTAAGACTGAAACAACATGCAGGCATCTGACTAATGTCTTCAATTGTTGTTGTTTTTAACTTTTTCTCCTGTTTGGTTTGTAACATTTTGCCTGAAGAAGAAGCCCATGGAGCTTTGAAAGCTTGCAACAAGTATATTGTGCATTTCAGTTGGCCAATAAAGGTATCACTGATGGATTTTTGTTTGCATTTGTTAAATGGGCAACATAGCTAAGCCTGAATGTTTTCTGTATTTTCACTTGTTTGCTATTTATTCATAAATGGTCTGGAATTTAGTTTTTGCCAAATTAACTCCCACATCTAAGTACCTCTAGGAAGACAGTAAGCCCTGCCTTTAGGTAGTTGTAGTACATAATGAAGACACTGAAATAGTTCAAGATTCCCCATACCTTGAAGCAGTCATTAATCAGAATGGAGGCCACAGTCAAGAAATCAGAAGACTAGGGCTTAGATGGGGCAGCTGGAAAAGATCTTGAAGTGTTTAGATATATAATTGAACACTAAAGTTAGGATTGATCATGCTGTTGTATTTCCCATTTCTATGTATGATTGTGGACAGTGAAGAAAGCTGATAGGATGAAAATCAACTCATTTGAAATGTGTTGGAGAAGAGTGCTATGGATACCACAGGTTGCTAAAATGGCAAATAAATGTATACTAAAGCAAAACAAGCCTGAACTCCCTAAAAAATACGATTACAAAATTGAGTTAAGGTAGAAGGCAGCAGGAAAAGAGGAAGACAACATTCCAGAAGGATAGACTCAATCAAGGAAGCCACGGCCCTGGGTCTGCAAGACCTGGTAGGGTTGTTGTGACTTGGAGGTCTCTCATTCATAGAGTCACCATAAGTAAAAGTTTACTTGACAGTAGTTAACCACAAAGCAGGAGTAATAATTTTATTTATATTCCCTTTTTTTCCATAATTAGGACTCAAAGCAACTCAACTCAAGGACTCAAGAATTAAACTGTTAAAAATATTGAAACAATTTAAAACATACCCAGTTGAAACTAGAACAGTAATCAGTACAATTTAAAACAATACAGTACTTAAAAGTCTTTTCCTTAAAAACCTTCAGTTTTACAAGAACTGTCAAAAGAAAAAGTCTTTTGCTGCTGACAGAAGAACAACAAGGAAGGGACCATTCTGACTCACTGGGATGGGAGCTCCAGAGCCTAGGAGCAGACATAAGAAGGCCAATTTGTGAAGTTGGTGGGACTGAAAGAAGGGCCTTTCTTGAGGATCTCAGAGTAGGTAGGGTGGAGCATTTCTTCAGGAAGAAGATTTAGGATGTCAATGAAATGATAACAAATTATTAATGATGTCATTTGTTGTTACTGCTTTTTTAGGTTTATTTGTTTTACTGCCATGGGTGGGGAGAGGTATTTGGGAGACTTTTTGTTTAATGACTCAGATACTTTTAAATAACCATTTTAAATAACTTGATTGGCTTTGGGTACAACACAGTAAGTATATTTGTTGTTGTTGTTGTTGTGCCTTCAAGTCATTTCTGACTTATAGCGACCCTAAGGCCAACCTATCATAGGGTTTTCTTGGCAAGATTTACTCAGAGGAGGTTTGCTATTGCCTTCCTCTGAGGCTGAGAGCATGTGACTTGCCCAAGATCACCCAGTGGGTTTCATGGCTGAGCTGTGAATCTAACCCTAATCTCCAGAGTTGTAGTCCAACACTGAAACTACTGTGCCATGCTGTCTGTCTGTCTGTCTGTCTCTCTCTCTCATAGCCCTAGAAGGCAACCTTTTTCAGTCGTTTCATATCTCTCCCTCCTGCTGATCTAAGAAATGAGATTCCTCTCCCTTCAACATCTGTCTGTCTGTCTTCTTTCTTTCTTTCTTTCTTTCTTTCTTTCTTTCTTTCTTTCCTAGTACAGAATAATATCTTCCATTTTGTTTGTTTATTAAGCAATGGTCAGATGCTATGAAGATTTTTCCTCAGGCTTCTGAAGTGAGTGAGAAAATGTTGAGAAAATGACAAAAGTTTATCGAAGAACTCCATAGCAGAAAAAGGAGGAAGGCAGTGGAAGGTAACAGAAGAGTGGAATTTACCAACAATATCAACCACACCTCCGTTCACACTTGAAATTGCCATATTGTTGTTGTGACAGACATTCTTAAAATTATTGTAAACCAGCACCTTAAAAAGAATGGAAAATCAAATGGGAAGTTATAGATTTGGGAGGAACACTGTGTGACCACTCATGAGTAAATGAGTGAGTGAATGATCAATTTAATAATACAGCTGGAAAAGCCTAGAGTGGAACTCTTGGAACTGTAGAAAAATGGGATCCAGACTTGGAGCAAAGTATTAAAACTAAATGATGTTATCTCTCTTTATAGTTCTTGCTCTTTTTGATAATTCAAATAACAGAAAGTTTTAGATTACCTAATGACAGAATGCAGCAATTAGCATTATTATACTTGTATGGTGCCCTGCATTTGTTTATTTAGGAAATGTCTGGTACTACTCTTTATAAAATCTATTGTGAAATGGTTCAGAAAATCAGTTAGAACAATGATAACAATAAAACACGAAACACCAATAAGTCGATAAAACACACATTAAACACTGAATATTAAATAATTCCATTTAGTCATTATGTAGATGTTTTAAGTGTGTGAAATAATATAATGCTTAATGCACACTTCATTTCTATGTGATTTATTAGCAGTGCAAGCCTACATACTTACTCAGAAACAAACCCCATAGGATTAAATGAGGCTTAATTCCAAGGGTAGACTTGCATGTGAAGTATTTTCATTTTGCCAGTGAAAACATAACAAAATGAAACATGATGACCCCCTCCTCCACTGCTCATTTAGCCATAATGGGAGATCAAAGGCACCAAACAATAATATAACATTTTAAAGTTGCTGCTGTTTGTTGTGTGTCTTCAAGTCATTTCCGACTTATGGTGAACCTATCACAGAAGTTTCTTGGCAAGATTTCTTTGGAGAAGGTTTGCCTTTGCCTTCCTCTGAGGCTGAGAGTGACTTGACGAAGGTCACCCAGTGGGTTTCCACGGTTGAGCTTTGATTTGAACTCTGGTCTCCACATTTGTAGTAAAATGCTCAGCCAAATTCATTTCCCGCTTTTTCCCCTTCTTGCTTACATTTACTCACGTTAGTCATCAGAGTGAAAATAAGAGCATACTAGACTAAAGGATTTGTCAGCATGTTAATATACAAGCACCACAGGGGTGGGATAAACAGAAAGTGAAGCCTTCTATTTCCCCCTTGCATATAATTTTATATATTGATTTGGGAGCCAGTTTAATTTCAATGCCATGTCCACATTAAATAGAGGTATCATAAAATATATTCATTAGAAGCATAGGATTTACCATTTCAGATCAAGCTGGCTCATCTGCCTGATCTTTCACCTTCAAGAATCCTGATTACAATATGGAGGGTATATGACCCTGAGAGGAACCATGACCTCCCTCTGCCTTGCCCGTCCATAATGCATTTAGTCAATGAGGCAAGGTTATACTGGGGTTACCTACGAAACAAACCAAAGAAATAACACCCAGTGCACATCCAACTGCCCATTAACAGAGGGCTTACTGAATTCAACAGGACCTTTTTACCTTAGAAAACATCTCTCTAAGATTCTCAGGCCCTCTAGTGCAATTCTATGATCAGGATCTGCCAGAAATTGAATGTAGAATCATGTTGGAAGACCTACAAATGCCTAGAGAAGTGTTTCCTCTAGGAAATTCTAGGTTCTCCAGTAGAACTTAGCAATTCTCAGAGGAAATATATTAATCAAATCTGCAAATGTCAAACCCTCAAATGTGGAGTACCAACTGTATTGTAATTTTGCATGGCACCCTTTTATCAATATTTGTAACAAGTGCCAGAATCACCCCATTTTGGCTGCTTTACTAGCAAAGTGTTCCACTTGTGACGCAGCCAAGTTACATACATGGTCATCTTCAAATCTCAGGAGTTTTATACAGAGAAAGTAGTGTGCTGTGCTGGGGTGTTGAGCTGCACCATATTATAATATGTATAAAATACAATATTCAGTATTTTTAATTCCTACCACTTCCTGTCAATGTTAATAGGAGGCACATTCTTTATGGCACTGACCCATAAAGTCAAATTTTCACCTATGAAATTCAAAATACTCATGGGTGTCACTAGGTGACACTTCAGAGGGAGGTGAACACTGTGTGGAATGATCACTCCTGTCTATCTCAAGGCCTCCCTGGCTGCTCCACTCTACCAGCCAGGGCACCTCTGCCATTCTTTGGCTGCAACTGCTGGTAGAGTGGGGATGGGGTGCCTCTGCCATTCAATAGCCCATCCTGGGTCTGGTGGGGCTACTGGATGCGTGGGAAACCCCTTTCTGCCCAACCATCAGCACTGCCAGACCCAGAAGGCAGCCCCTTCCCACCAAAGGCCACTTATGGGTTGGGTCCTGCTGCTGCCCAGCAGCCAGTAGCCCCTGCCAGACTCACCTCTGTTTCCTGCTCACCCAGCAGCCCTGCCAGACCAGAAAGGGCAGCATCCCTCTCCCACAATGGCAGAGGCAGTCTGACTGGCAAAGGGGGAAGGAATTGGGAGTGACGGCAAGAGTTACCATGTTGGGATGACATCAACTCTAGTAATGGCACTGAAAATATTTTTTGCAGAGAAAATGCTATGGACTAGATAAGTGGCTATATGTTTCCGGAGTCTTGTCTAGAGCCAAGATGATGAAATTCTAGATGCTCTTTAAGAAATACTAGATGCATCTTAAAAAAAAAGATACTGCCAGGATACCTATTGTATCTGTATACCTTGACCTATGTAGTGTTTGTGTATCTGTGTCTTGTACTTATTTTGTATTCCTTTCAAGTCATTTGCAGGTCCATGGTGATCCTAAAGAAAACCTAGAATGATGTTTTCTTGGCAAGATTTGTTCAGAGGGGTTTTACCTTTGCCTTCATCTAAGGCTGAAAGAATGTAACTTGCCCAAAGTCACCTAGTGGGTTTTCATGACTGAGTGGGAGTCTAACCTTGGTTTCCTGGAGATATAGTTCAGCACTAGACATCACTGACTCATATTTTGTATTACTTATATATATTTTGATGTTTGTTCAAGCATCCTACAACTGGTTACCTACTAGATCTCCACGGCATCGTTATAAAATTAAAACAAGGAAATATCAGTGGGATCCTGTTAATACACTATGTTTGTGTACTAACAGTGGCACAGGTGAGGGTGACAAAAGGAAAAAGGCCACACACACAACATTTGCAGAGAGAGGATAGCACTGGAGTTTTATGATTATGATTATTAAGGGTTTACCATAGGTACATAACCATGGCAAAAGTGAGATCACTTCTGGCCATTGTGTTTAGTAATTTTTGACACAACAGTTTGTGTTACTACTATTTATTTACACATTGTATTACAGTTTTCCTTGTTTGTTTGATGACACACCTGATGGGAAAATGATGACAGATTAGAGGGATGTAACATATAATGCTTGGAAAGGTGGACCACAGTAGAAAGAGAGGGGAACTGCACACCAGAGGCTAGATTCAATTAGGGAGACCACAGGCATAAATTTAGAAGACTTTAGCAAAGCAGTGGAGGATGGGGGGCGGGGGAGGTTGGAGTTATCTCATCTACAGAATCAGCATGAGTTGGGGCCAACTCAAGGGCAGTTAACAACAACAACCATATATAATGTAAGTACACTTTCCATGTGCTGCCTATGTCCCAGTGTGCTTAGTGTTGCCAGTGCCTTAAGATTTGGGCCTTGGGCCTTAAGATTTCATGGCCAAAACCTGAGATCTAGGTATAATGGTTTGTTGATGTCACAGGAGGTGGGCCCTGGTGTAATTAAGCACAATGTCATAGTTCTGAATAATATCCCATTCAAATAACTCAATAACCACTGACAAATGAGGAAAATATATACACACATTTTTCAAGGTAGCACTCTCACTGTAAAAGATTCCTCTCCCACTCCCTAAGGCTTAGGGAGTGAGAGAGGAATCTTACAGTGAGAGTGTGAAAATGTGTTATATATCGCTAGTGAAGCTGCCTCAAATGGTGGGGAGCAGGGTGGGGGGTATGGCAAGGTTCCCAGAGTAAGGCTTGTTCCCCTATCTCCAATTGGAGAAGAAGGACCAAGCCCTTAGATCTGGGAACCTTAGCCATACCTCCCACCCCTGCTCCCTGCCCACCATTTGTGGCAGCTTCACTAGCAGACTGCTCCATTCACCTGTCTTTCAGGTTGGTGGCCTGTCTTGAGTTCCAGTGATAAAGCAAGGCTTCTGCCATTCTATAGCCTTCTGCCAGCAGAACTTGGATGCAGAAAGGAATCCTCAATCTGTCATTCAGTCAATGTCCTCTACCCCAATGCATGGAACATCAATTCCTTCACAAGTTATCTACTGTGACTTATGTATCTGCCAATAAATTTCAAATACAGGTCAAAAAATATGCAGCTCAGGTCAATCCATAACTGCTGGTGAAAAGCTTCACTAAATACTTCAGGTTTGCAAAAGCTGTCTTCTGTCTCTGTGTGTGAGAGAGGTGAGCAATATGAAGGAAGTCTTTTATTTTATTTATTAAGTAATAGTAACCAACCATCCTACTGTCCTATGTTAAAAAAAATCTAGATGCAACGTTTGGCCTCTTCTTCTGTTTTAATTTTTCAGCCTCTGAACATATCATTTGGTCTCAAAGCACAGGTCATTTTTAAAGTACAGTAGTCTTCTTTTATTATATGTAGCCCCACCATGCATATTTACAGGCTCATAGTTTCAGAAAAACAGAAAGCTCCCTTATGCTTGTTCAGTGTTACCTACACTAAGCAGTAATGATCCTCCACTAAGCAGTAGTGATCCTCACTTGAGGAAGCCCTTCTCTCTGTCTCACCACTCTTTCAGGCTTGTTTGGTGGGAACAAGGGAGAGGGCCTTCTTGGTGGCTTTTCCCAGACTTTGGAACTCCCTTCCCAAAGAGGTTAGGCTGGACCCATTCTTGCTGTCTTTCCAGTGGCAAGTTAAAACATTTTTGTGCCACCAGGCCTTTAAAGATGATTGACATTGGCCACTTAATGATCTGTGGTGCTGGATTTGAAGGTTCTTAAAGATCTGTATATAGTTTTATTTTTATTGTTTTAATATGGTTTAGTATTCCTAACTGTTTTAATATGTACTGTTTTTAAGTGCTTTTATCTTTTAAACTGCATTTTATTCTTTTAATGAGTGATGGGTTTTAATACTATACCAGTTTAGTTTTATTTTAATGCCCACTTTTGTATGTTTTGAATTGTGTTGTTTTTTTAAATTTGTAAGCCACTTTGTATCCCAATTTGGGGGAAAAGTGGAATATAAATAAGTATACTACTACTGCTACTACTACTAATAATAATATTGCTAATGATGTTTCAAAATTCAAATAATCTGGAATTTAGAATTGTTGGAGGTTAGTGCGCTGGCTTTCATTCCCATGCTGGGCACAAGATGTAAACTCACAGAGGCGGATTGAATCAAACAGCTCTGTCCCTGGGTAGTACTCATTTTGTACCTGACCTGGTCTTCTCCCAGAGCTTTTAAAGAATGGGATTTTCCAGGTCTAATTCTTTCCTTCTTTTTCCAAAGAGTTTTTCATTTTTAATTTCAAGTTTACTTAATCAGAAATTTGTAGGCATAGCCTTCTCAAAATGTAATGAAATTCATTTTTTAAAAAACTCTTTCAGCTAAATATGTTTCTGTGTTCACTCCAGCTTCACACTGCTAAGTAACTGCACATTTTAAGGTAAACACACTTAACAGATGCATTATTTGGGTCATATGTATTTGGTATGATATCCTATGCTGTAGTTTGTTCCAGCTTTACCACTGTCTTCAACATGGTAGCTGTCTGTGCCAGAATGGTACACCTACAGGGATTGTTGAGCTCCCTTCCAACACTAGATCTCCGGTGCTTGTAACATCGAATAGTAGGTTCAGATGCATGATGGCTTTGGTTGAATAGACTTCAAGTGAACAGCCAAATCTGGGACTCTGATTGGCCACTCAGGGTTCATCTACCCTGAAGAATTAATGCAGTCTGACATTGCTTTAACTGCCCTGGCTCACTGCTATGGAATTCTGGGATTGGTAGTTTTGTGAGATATACACCTCTCTCCAGGAGGTGAGAGTCCCAGGCCCCTTCAGTTGTAGGCAACATTACAGTTGCTGAATAGTTGTGATTATTAGCATTACCATGACACATTTATTTCGCTCCAGGACTAGATAGATGCTAAAAAGGTAAGAGATTTCCAAGTGGCAGTCACGTGGAACAAAAATTTGAAGAGGAATCCTGGAGGCAGGTCAGTTTCCTCCAAACAATATGAAGTGCTCTTCCCTTTCATTAGATATTACCCTTCTGGAAATCTCATATGAATCTAGAGTCTGTTCATGGGACTGAACTGGTCTGAATCACTCTGATCAAAAGAGGGACAAGAGGAACGCAACCACTGTTGAC
Organism: Sceloporus undulatus; assembly: GCF_019175285.1. Taxonomy (NCBI): domain Eukaryota; kingdom Metazoa; phylum Chordata; class Lepidosauria; order Squamata; family Phrynosomatidae; genus Sceloporus; species Sceloporus undulatus. The sequence goes on from NC_056522.1 coordinate 235,537,519, forward strand.
TATATTTGATCTTCCATTGTATTTTATCTCCCAGTGGGTTTTGATACCATCAACCATTGTACTAGCTCAATGAATGAGCTGTTGGAGCCATCTACTTCAATAGTTTCACTTGTACCTGCTGTGCCAGTTTCAGAAAGTAACACTGGGGGACTACTTTGTGACTCCTTGGCTTTTCAGCTGTGAAGGTACCGAGTTTCATATGTAGTCCACAGTAATATTTAAAATCTATGGTCATTGGTGGATCTGGAGTATTATGCTGGCTACAAAACTATTAGTATCTCTGAAACATCTGAATCAGATATGACCAAGCAAGCAAGTCCTTGGCTCCTGCCTCACTGAGTGAGGGCCAATAAACTGACTTGGTGCCTTATAAGATGGAATCGCTTTTTGTCTTAGATCTGTGAAATGTGTTTGTTACCTGTTCTGGATGAGATTCTGTTTCTATTAAAAGAGCAAGGTCATAGCTTGAGTGTTCTCCCAGATCCATCTCTGTTGCTGGAGGCCCAGGTGTTTTATAGTCCTTCCTTCCACCCCAGCTTCACTTGGTATGCCAGCTATGGCTTCTCCAAGACAGGAATAGCCTGGTCATATTGCCACATGGGTTGGTAGTACCATGATCATATTACTGCAACCTGGTTTCCATGAGGTTGTACTCAAACTTTGTCCAGAATGTAATACTTTTTCAGAAGGCTCTACACTGGATCCCTGATTGTTGCTGGGCCCATTTTAAATGTGCAAGTAGGGTTGCCATAATTGGCTGCCACCAAACCAAGACAAGAAAGAAAGAAAGAAAGAAAGAAAAGAAAAATTAAAAAATAAAAAGATAAAAAAATTGCAGGGAGGCCCAGGCTGAAGCGCGGAGCGTTGCACAGCCTCCTGGGCCTCCGCCAGCCCCAGGAAGGCCCGGGAGGCTGTGCCGAGGCCTCCCCAGGGCTGGCGGAGGCCATGCAATGCTCCGCGCTTTGGCCTGGGCCTACACCAGCCGCGGGGAAGTCCAGGCTGAAGCGTCGATGCCTCAGAGGCCTCCCTGGGGCTGGCAGAGGCCACGCAATGCTCTGCGCTTTGGCCTGGGCTGCCTCCAGCTGTGAGGAGGCCCAGGCTGAAGCGCCGAGCCCAGCTTGGCAGCAAGGCCTTCTCAGAAGCGGAGGATTCTCCTCCGCCTCTGGAGAAGGCCTTGCCTGTCCCGGGAACTGAGGGAGAGCAGGACGGGACCGTGCCCACCTCCCAGAAAGTGGGATAGTCCTGCCAGTTCCCGGGATTTGGCAAGACTATGTGCAAGCAGTAGTGTACAGTCAGCCCTCTTTCTCCATGGATTCTGCATCCACACTCTCAACCATCTATGGATTCAACCATCCATGGCTTGAATTTTTTAAAAATATATAAATTCCAAAAAGCAAAACTAGATCTTGCCATTTTATATAAGAGACACAATTTTACTACACCGTTGTATATAATGGGACTTGAGCATCCACAGATTTTGAATGTATCTGTGGAGAGGTCCTAAAACCAAACCCAAGTGGATACCAAGGGTCCACTGTACTTGTAAAAGCTTAAAACAAGATAAAGTCTCCTGCTTGACCCCTGATGTGTTCTGAACAATTACTTGAGATAGCTACAAATGGGTCAGAGATCTGCTTGGTGGCCATGAGGAGCAGGTAAGTGCCTGGTAAGTAAGTGCCTGGTTCTCTGCATGCTTTGGGATTACTACTCTTGTAATCTTTCACCATTGGTTCTATTGTACCGGGGTGCTAGAGTTCCACATCTCCACTATCCCCACATTGGCTGCCATTTAATCAAATATTATTCTGAATGAGATGAGCTATGTGCCCAAAACTACTTTGTTTTCATTGTTTGCAGTCTGATTTGTTTGCTGGATACCTTTCCTTTTGGATTTGCTGAATACCTTTCCATTTTCTTACTGATTAATTCCAGGCACCATAGTATTAATATGCATCATTTTTACTGCAATAGTTTTACTTGGTTGCTTTAATTTACTGTACATTGGTGTTCTTGTGTGCCTTCAAGCCACTTCTGAATTATGGTGACCCTAAGGTGATCCTAGCATGGGTTTTTCTTGGCAAGAAATATTCAGAGGAGGTTTGCCATTGCCTCCTCTGGCTGAGAGAATGTGGTTTGCCAAAGATCACCCAATGGGTGATCTTTGGACCCTAACCCTGGTCCAGTAGCCATATCACTATACCATACTTGCTTTCAAGAATTTACTGTATACCTCACCAAAAGTCTTTTTTAATGCATCATCAGTTCATAAATTTATAAATTCAGTTAAAAAGCCAACCAGCACAGGAGGCTCTAACAGCCTTCCTTAAGAAACCATCTTTTAAATTGCTTTGGCTGGATTCCAGTCCTCAAATGCCTTATGCCACATATGTCCTTCTAAAACTTATGGGGAAAATTCTGGTGCTGATATTATGTCATCCTATACATGATAGCCTATAGATCCACAAAAAAATGCAATTTAATACTGTGTGAGCCTTCAGTTTTAAAACTAAAGCTGTGGTTTCCCTAAATAAATGTTTAAAAATATGTAGGGTTATGTGAATAAAGTAGCAAAGTGAAACATTCAGCTGAGAACTTTATAGAAAACACCACTGAATTAACTTACAGTACATTTGTTAAACATGAATAGCTCTAATAATGACATTTCATTTAACAATGCCCTTTGTCTTTTCAGTTCATCAGTTACCTATTTCAGTAATGAACTGCAGTCATACCATTCTGATTTTCTCCTAATGTAAAGGCTGAGAGCACTTCACTGCCAATGGAGCATGATGCTATTATTCAGTTTGTAGCTTGGAGGGGGGGGCTATAGAATATAGCACCGTTCTAATTGGCTAACAGATCCCGACATCTGGGATGGCTAAGGGCAGCTGGTAATTCTTTTTAGCTTCCAATGGGAAGAAATAAAGTAAGCAAAGGAGAGGGAAGGCTGAAGGGCTGCATATGTAGTTGGGAGTCATGAATCCAGCATTCATTAGGGGAACAAAAAAAGACCAGGAGCCATTTATTAAATGCAATTTTCATTGTTTTTTAGTGACAGTTTGGTATTGATGGTAAAGGTTTTATCTAGAGTGGTGATTCTGTAGCATCAATCTCTTAACAAATTCTAAAACAGGCTCCCTGTTCTCTTGAAAGAACTATCAGGATGTAAGAGTTGGTTTGTGAACTCCCATTCGAACCCAATGTAAATGCAAAACCATCCATCTATATGACATGATCCATAAGACTCTGAAGGGGTAATGAAACTGGAGTCAATGAATGCATAGGTTTCTTTTTTAGTTCTGAGATGTCTGAGCAGTCTGCTGTACCTCTGCCATTAAGAAAATGAGACACTTTAAAGAGTAAGATATTTTTATTTTTCTGTGAAAAAAAAAAAAAAGAGGAGTGGAAGCTTCCTCAAAATATCATAACACAAAGAGCAGTGTGGAATGAATATTTTAGCAATTGAATACTGGTCTTTGAAACATGCACACACACAAAGACACACATTTTTAAAAAAGCGTTTCCCTTTCCATACCAAGTATTGCATCTATAGATCTCTCTCAATTACCCACAGTAAATTTAGGCATTGTACAAGAGCAAATTTTACAGTCCATGAAGAGATGAAGTGAAATCTAGATGAAATTCATTGTGACAGGTTCTCCGTTAGTGCCCTGATGTGTCTGTATTACAGAAGATAGACATTCTATTAGCATGGAAGCTCCCATAATGGACTGTGAATCATTTCAGGTAATAGAGATGCCAAGTGGAATGACTGAAAAAGCACTATTGAATTCCATTAGAAGTCTTTGTTTTTGAATCAGTCATTTCTTTGTGAATAGCCGACTATATACTTCTTGACCCTATCCGGGAGTAATAATTGTGAACTAATATCACAAAACATTAATCTGAGTTACTGTTCAATTAAAGCTACTTTCTCTGGGATTATCTTTGCACTACCAAATGTGAAAGAGCTTTTTATGAATATTGCAAATATATATTGGGCTTGTGCTATCAGAGAATTTTGGAGCATTGTTCAATTGTGCTTTACCATTGTTCAGTCTCATTTCATTGGGTGTCAGTAACACCACTATGTTAGCTTCCTTTAACACCACACACAAATCACATTTGCCAAACAGAAACAACTGCAGCCATGGCCTCTAAAAGGTAAACAATTTTTCAAGAAATGCCATGAATAGACCATATATCTTCTTGGTTAATTATTAGTAAAATCAATAAATAACATCCCATCTTATAAGCCAAACAGTGCCACCTTATCTATCCATCACATATGATTTATCCAGCTTCATAATTGCTTGGATAATTAGTACCGGATTTAGGTTCATTTGGTATGCCAAACCCTGTGGGAATGGTTGAATAATTACTATTTGTGAAGATGATCAAGTTATGAATTATTTTTTCCCATACAAGAAAGGTTGCTTAGGAAGTCTTTCTCCATACAGTATCCTAAATAATAATACCAAAAGGTTATGCATCATTCCATGTCAACTGTCCATCAGATTAATACGTGGAAAGGAAATTTGTTCATTAAAAATACATGCTGTGCTGTTAAACGTTTTTTGGAGTGGCATAAATTTCTGAACAAAGAAGAAAGGGAGTGGAGAACAGGAATGTTTAGGACCCACACCCAATGCGGGTTTGACATTTCAAAAAACTATCTATGCTGCCCATCCCTAAGATTCTAGATAGGAACATATAGAACATCTCATTGTCTTCCAAAGGAAAGGCTTCTAGGGATGCTCTAGTGTGCATGCATGGGTGCTCCCTTGCCAATAAAAATAAATGAGGAAGGCTTTATAGAAGGGGGCTCTACTTGCCCCAGACACAATTATAGCTCTTTCCTTGCATGGCCATTTCTTATTACAGTAATAGTTTGTTTTAGACAGCATAACTTCAGGATCAGCACATCCTGCTTTCTTAGCCTAGGCTGCTACTGTAGAGTTACCCTCAATAAAAATAAATAAATCACATTGTTTACCCATTAGAGAGCTTAGAAGTGTTTTTTGGACTACATTTTTGGACTGCTTTCTGGAAAATGTAGCCACAGAATAACATTTACAAACTCAGCAGCCTCAATACACCTTCAAGCATTTGCAGTACTGGGATAATCTTGTATCTGCATGAAAACATCAAGCTATTTGGGAAAAGGAGAGGGGAGCACTTCTTAGACCTGGTGTAGAAATGGTGTGGCCCTCCAAATGTTGTTGAACTACAGTTCCCAGCATTCCTTACCATTGGCTAGGCTGGCCAGTTTAATAACATCTGGAAGGCCACACAATTCCCACCATTGTTCTGTATGGAACATATTTAAATACTGTTGTTGTTTTTTATTGTATATCTCTGGATATAGACTTTAAAAAAGAGAGAGAGAGAGAGAGGTCGATCTATTTTCAGATCCAAACAATCCAAATGCCTCTGTGCTGGAGTTACCTCTGCTTGCGGCTTGAGAATGAAATTTTCCTTACTGTTGTAGTGACAGGTGTAAGATTAACTTTGTTAGGTGTTGAACCACTCATGCAAACTAAATTAAATTAATGGAACAAATTTCTATCATAATTAAGATAAAAATTCATGTCAGCTGTAACCTTGCTGTACACTAATTATGTACAAATGATTTATCATCTGTTTCGCCCAGAATATTAATCCTCACCTCATTGATAACTCCAGCCAGTGTTAAGAGATGAGAGTTGATTAACAATGACAGATTGGGCAACCACACTGCAGAGTGCCTGTACAACCAGGAAAGCCAATAAGATTTAAATGGCACTTCTTATTTAGAAATCCATTCCCATGGAAACAGATGCATGCTTAATGAGGGGAATGGAGATGATTTCAATAATGATGGATATTGGAACAGTAGGCAGAGCCAATCAATAACAATTAACCACTTAGTCTACTAAAGCTATGGTTCTATAAAGCAGGTTATATACACATTAGTCGAAACTCCATTCAAGACATGTTTTATAGAATGTCTTCATGCCTTGTTGTTAATGTTATTTACCTTAATAATTGTGGAAGGCACTGTGTAGATTATGCATGCTAACAAGCCAATTTTTCTATCAGTTTTAAAAAGGAAAACTAGCATGAAGAAAATGCCAACATACTTGGAAAGTCCTAGAAAGATTCACATGTAGCACCAAAACTTAATTGTAGTATCAAAACCAACATATGCACAGGTGGTCTATAAATCCTCACTGCTGTTATTATCCCAAAATCTGGCATTTTTCAATTTCCTGTTCCTTACTACAGATGCTGTTTATATATGTATCTTCCACATCTGCATAAAGGTTTCTAGAATATTTCCTTATTCAGTCTGTACCCTACATTCTTTCTACTTCTGCTGTTTTTCTTCATTTTATATCTTGGACCTTTCACTATGATTTATTGTATTATTGTGGATCTGCCCAGATCAGTCTGGTAGTGACACATCTTTGGTTTATGATAGTCTTTTTTGATTCACTGCCTTTATGCATCCATTGCATTAGGCTTCTCAAAGAGCTATACACGAAGAACTAGTAGCAGATGCAACAAGTCCTACATCTAAAGATGTTTCTATGTATGCATAACAGAACTTGATTGTGAACAAAAGCCAGCAGTCATGATGTGAGATTTGCACCAACACCTGTCTTCCTAAGAAGAAGGACAGTAGTGGCAAAAGATCATTTGATGGCTAAACTGAGGCCATAAGAAAATAGTCAATACTCTAATTTCAAAGGCATTGTATTTGAGATGGCCCATGTTCATCTCACTGTTATCATATGGAACTTGTCTTGCTTGGGACCCTAAATGGGAGGATTGTTCTGCCTCTTACATCATTTTACAGCTGTTGATAAATCTTATCTTGCTGGGTTTTTTGATAAGAAAGTGACAGCACATCAAACATTTCAACAGTGGTTGAAATACTTTCTCTTGCTTATAACCCCCTTTGCTTTGGTTTTTAAACCATTCGATCAAGATATCTGTCCCCAATTTTCCACTTTGTTCCTATAGGCAAGGTGTATTTGGATGCTTAAAAGGCTGAATACATGGTTCCATATAAATTCTGAAAGTTAACCATGGCTCATTGGCAAATATTTCAGAAACCTTGCCATCTTTAAATGCTTAAATTAGACTTAACTGAAGCAATGGATTCATTTCCTGTTGACTACAAAAACAGAGTTTGAATCTGAACAACCAACCTAGACACTGAGTTATTACCCTGAATGAAAACTTTTAATATGGGCTTTACCTATTGAGTTCTGAAGGACTATGGCCCAAATCTAATTGTTAGTCCCAGCTATATTAGATCAATTAAACTTGCATAAATGTTGACTTATGAGTGGAACTTGCATAAATGCAGACTTATCAAATTTCCATTAATTCAGTGGGCTTATTGTAACCAACACTAGCAATTGGATTTATGCAAGCGTTTATGCCTATAAATTTATAGTTATGCAAAAGAGATCCAGCAAAAGAACATTAAAAATGTGAACTACAATTTTTCTTGGTCACCAGCAGTCATTGTCCAGCACCAGGATCCTCCCTTCAAAGCTAGATAATGGACCTGATGCATGTGCAAACCACTGCATAGTGAAAACTGCCTTGGTTTTTTGTGGGATTTTTGGGCTGTGTGGCCATCTTCTAGCAGAGTTTCTTTCTGATATTTTGCCAGCATCAGAGAATGTTTTGCCTGGAAAAATTGGGTGTATATATACTGTGTGAGTCTGGGAATGCAGGAGTGATTTGCATGTGTATTGCTCTGTGTTGATGGCCAGCCTCAGGCTGGGAGGCTAATGCAAAAGAGGATTAATGTCTGCTAATTGGTGATCATTATATGCTGGGAAAGCCTCTGACTCTGAATGGTTTCCCATTTGCATTTGCTGAGTCCTTATTTTGCTATTCCTCAGGACTGATAGCCAAATTTTGTTCACTTTAAGGGTTTCTTCTTTCCAGTTGAAATTGTCCAGGTGTTTGTGGATTTCAATGGCTTCTCTGTGCATCCTGACATGGTAGTGGTTGCCATGGTCCAGAACTTCAGTGTTTTTCAAACAGGATTTTATGCCCAGAATGGTTTGTGGCATGTTCTGCTACTGCTGATTTTTCTGGATGGCCCAGTCTGCAGTGCCTCTCGTGTTCCTTGATTCTTGTTTGCACACTGCCTTTGGTGGTCCCTATGTAGACTTGTCCGCAGCTGCCTGGTATGCGGTAAACTCCTGCGGCTGTGAGAGGGTCTCTCTGGTTCTTGGCTGAGTGAAGCATTTGCTGGATTTTCTTCGTCGGTTTGTAAACCATTTGAAGGTTGTGCTTCCTCACCAGTTTCCCTATTCTGTCTGCGACTCCTTTGATGTATGGTAAAAAATACCTTCCCTTTGGGTGGTTGCTTGTCTTCACTTCTCTGGGTTTTCCTGGGTCTGACAGCCCTTCTGATGTCTGAGCTGGAATAACCATTGGCCTGTAGAGCCCAGTCTAAGTGCTTCAGTTCATCTTCCAAGAAGTGGGGTTCGCAGATGCATTTTGCTCGGTCTACCAGTGTTTTGATTGTGCTTCTTTTTTGTCCTGGGTGATGGTTGGAGTTCTTGTGCAAGTATCTGTCTGTATGTGTGGGTTTTCGGTATACTGTGCGACCCAAACGTAGGTTCAGTTTGCGGGTGACAAGGACATCCAAAAATGGCAATGTTCCTTCCTTTTCTTTTTCCATAGTGAATTGGATGTTGGGGTGGATGTTGTTCAGATGGTTCAGGAATACAGCCAGGTCTTCTTCTCCATGGCTCCAGATGGTGGAAGTGTCATCCACGTATTGGAACCAAGTTGTGGGTTTTTTCAGTGCTGTTTCCAGGGCTTGCTTTTCAAAGTGTTCCATGTAAAAGTTTGCTATCACAGGGATTAGATTGCTTCCCATTGCTACCCCATCTCTCTGTTTGTAGAATCCATTGTCCCACTGGAAATAGCTTGTGGTGAGGCAATGTTTGAACAGGGCTGTGATGTCTTCTGGAAAAATCTGTTGGATGAGTGTCATGGTGTCCATTATGGGGACTTTTGTGAACAGGGAGACCACATCAAAGCTGAGCTCACACAGTATATATATACACCCAATTTTTCCAGGCAAAGCATTCTCTGAAGATTCCAGCCACAGATGCTGGTGAAACGTCAGAAAGAAACTCTGCTAGAACATGGCCACACAGCCCGAAAAACCCACAAAAAACTATGGATGCCACCATGAAAGCCTTCGACTTTACATTGGAAAACTGCCTTGGTTGCTCTCCATGGTAGTCTCCCCCATACAGCAAAATTTTCTTTGGGGTGAAAAGTACTTGCTTTGGAATTTAGCAATGGTGGGGTAGCATAGAGAAAATCAGTTGATAGTCATGACAAACCTCTTCATACAGGTAGAAACAGTTATCCATAAGGAATAATCAGAAGCAAGGTCTACAAGCTTCCCTTTGTGTTTATACTGTATTTTAGCATAGGACTGCTGTATTCCTGGTTATACAAATTATGGCATAGCATGTCACTTTTCTGTTACCCAGACATCCTTCTAAATAAGTGTATATCCAACAATACTATTATGAGTCATTTTGCTGTGTGTAAGACTTTTGTTCATTAAATTCCATCTGAAACTAAGGAATAAACAGGGTCCTTACATTTCTATCAATTTCAGGGCTAATTGCCTTTGAATGTGTAAATGCAGATAATTAGAAGAATTGTGTGTAGAAAGGATTAGACAGAGTATATGCAGAGCAAGTCAAGTATTTGATTCTCCAATTTAATTTTGGATCTAATACCAACTTTAAATAACAGAAAGGGCCATAAGATTTATCATCCTCTCCTCTCTAGGGGAAACACATCTGCTCTGAACCTAATCAGCCACATTCTGTCTCCAGTGCTTTACGCAAATGCTAATGGGGGAACATTTATGTGGCAGAACAAAAATGGATCATAAACACTACAAGTCAGATGTGGCATCTAAAAATTGCCCTACACATTCTCATGAAGATTCAGTGCCTGCATTGTGCAATGGCTGTTCTTCCTCCTCCCCACTTCTCATGAATAAAAATTAGGAATAGGAGGAAATCCCAAAGGGAAGTGCATTAAAAACGAAAATCACATAGTGTGTGCACACCTATAAACCACACACACATACACACATCCTCACTCAGTATGCAGAACAATTTCTCTTAGGGGAACTCAGTATTCTTTACACAGAGCCTGCCATTTAGAACAGATCATTGTTCTGAAAGACACTGTGAACTTTGAAATTGTACTATTTTGCATCAGATCGTTGGTCTGTCTCTATCCCAGTGCTGTCCTCTGTGAAAGGGACAGCTCTTTAAGCTCTCTAAGCTCTCAGGGATAGGTCTTTCCTGGTTCTGTTACTTGTCATCCATTTTTAACAGAAGGTGATAAAGACTCAACAGTCGAGTGTATGTGTGTGTTGCATGCCTCCAAGTCATTTCCAACTTATGGTGACCCCAAGGTGAACCTATCATGGGGGTTTCTTGGCAGGATTTGTTCAGAAGATGTTTGCCATCCTCTGAACAAATATTTTTTGCCTTCTCCTGAGACTGTAAGAGTGCGATTTGCCCAAGGTCTTCCAGTTGGTTTCATGGCCAAGCTGGGAATCAAACCCCAGTCTCCAGAGTTGTAGTCACACAAACGACTATATCACACTGGCTCTCGGTGGAGACTTCCACATAAAAAAATGTGCTCAGTTTATACTACTGAGACGACTTCTTCTTCTTCTTCTTCTTCTTCTTCTTCTGGATAACAAGATTATGACCAGTGTATGAATATCTTCATGTATATGTAGGAGGCTATGGGCTCGTCAGCATGTAAGTGTATTATGTGGATTGGTGTGGGTTTTCACACACATATAAGGACTATATATAACCCAGCACCTCCCTTAGTGCACTATGGCTGACAACCATCCTATTCCTTGGGGAAAAGCCACACGGGTGCCTCGTTCTTTGATTGATTGCCTGGGACTCTGCCTGGGCTCTGATTATAAGCTTTTAGAGACTTCAGTACATCAGATGAGTACAAAGCATTCTGGGTAATATCCTGAAACATCTGCATCTGTCATAAACTATAGTGTTCAGCCTACTAACAGATTCCCTTTATAAACCTTAAAGGGTTAATTTTTTTCTTCAAGGGCCAGCCAGACTGAAATATCTATTTCAGGCAGTAAGATGCTGGGTGATATAGAAAACCCCTGGCCATTCCCTTCTGTCTGTGTATTCTGGGACTCTCCTCCATCTGCTAAGCTAGCCTGCTGCTCTCACAGTAGGTGAAAGATACTGATCCTGTCACCAGTATTCAGGTCAAATTTAACTACCATTCCAATTCACTTCTGTATGTGAAATGCAATGCAGGTGGCAAGCAAGATGCTATTTTTATCTTTTGTCTCAGACAGAAAAATATCTTGTGTTTGGCCTACAGGGAACAATAGTTCCCTGAGCCAATGAGAATTGGGTCAATGAAGCTGAATAGTCAAGCCACCAGTGGGAGAATTATCTGTCCAGGGACACTGAGTTTTTCTGTTATATAGGTTTTACTTTCTGATTCTAGAGTAAACTAATTCAGGCATTCGCTAGGCAGAAACTCTAGAACTTATCAGATGAACTTTAAAACAGGATCAAGCATCCTGGGGTGCAGCCCGGATGCAGGAAGGAGGTGGGGATTATTGCATGCTAAATTGCTGTCTGCCATCAAGCCGGGTCCAAGCCAGGTCCCAGCCGCACTCCACCAGTACTTTTTCAAAGTCGGACACTTTCTGGCTTCAAAAAAGTGCTGGCAGTGTGGAGCTGGGACCCAGGCTGATGGTGGGCAGTGATTAGGTGGCAATTTGGCATGTGATAATCCCTGCCTCCATCCCGTGGCCCGGCTGCAGCCCAGGATACTTGATCCAGTTTTAAAGTTCATCTCATAAGCTGTTAGGAACAGGAAGATCTTTAGAAAACATAGATGAGGTACGCAACAACAACAATAACAACAACAACAACAACAACAACAGGTCAAGTGCTAGAGCTGTGTCCATGTGACTGAACATGCCCCAGAGTAATGTTACCTGTGTGGCTACTGGCTCTGTCAACTTTTTAACCAGTCTCTGTAGTGATCTGTTGAGTACTAGTTCCATAGTGATGTGAAGATGGACAAAGGTGCAGCCCTTTGAGTCCATTTGCCCCAAGACTCTTTTTTACAGCTCTCAACCCATCCAGAATCCCCAGACTTACCCTCTTTCTGTCCCCTCCTCCCAAAAGATGAATCTCCTCTTCTGATAGCAGCCTCAGGAGAAATCATTCACCTTTTATATTATTTGCAGGCTCCCTCATGCATGCTTTAACTTAAAAAAATTACAAAATTATGAAAACTTGAAGTGGAATTTGGGGCATTTCTGATTTTGTTTCTTTCATGGGAGGTACTTTTTGGCAACCACTGCAGCCCTCAGAGGTTCTCAGGGACAGAAAATCTCCCATATCCACTACAGTTGTTCATCCCTCAGTGGGTAGGTGACTGTGTTCACTATCGTGTTGTGAGAAGCTTCATGCAGCTACAGGATAGGGCAAAATGAGGGCACAGCCCCCCAAACAAGAATTTTGCCCCTAATGAAATTGTCTTTCAGTACCCAGATTTCTATCATAGTACACCCATGGTTGCATCTGTACAGCAGAAATAATCCAGTTTGACACCACTTTAACTGCCATGACTCAGTGCTATGAAATCCTAGAATGTATAGTTTGTTGTGACACTAGAGCTTTCTGATAGAGAAGGCCAAATATCTCACAAAACTACAAACCCCAGGGCTGAATGTGAGCAGGGACGTAGCTAGGGTTTTGGGAAGGGGGGTCTGGACTAAGTGCCACCATTATAATGGGGCTTGGGTGCAGTGGTGCAGCAGCACACACCATTCATTTTATCTAATGGAAGGGGGGGGGGGTCTGGACCCCAAGAACCCCCCCCTTGGCTACGTCCCTGATGCGAGTTCCATCGCATTCAACCCTGACAGTTAAAAGGGTGTCAAATGACATTATTTTTGCAGTGCAGATGCCACCTATAACTCTTCTATTGATTGTGTTCACTTTCCCTGCTTTTTTTCTTTGGATGCTTAAACTCTTTTATTGGGGGTAATGCCCTAATTTTGCCCACTCCTAACTACATCACTGGTTTCACATCTAAACACTGCTAAGAGAATGCCACTGTTTCCCTGGGCAGTTACCAGTCCTAGTATCCCTTGTGGTAGCAAACCTCTGTCTTTATCCAGCCCAATTACTGCCAACTCTTTGCTGTTGATATCTAAGTCTGGATCAGTTTGGAATAAAAAATGAGAAACAGTATGTCTTCCCTTGCATTCTTCTTGCCCACTCTCAGCCTTTCCAGAGAGAGATAATTGCAGGTGTCAGCCAAATGCAAACAAACAACATTATTTTGGGGATGCATAAGCAGGACCTGGTTTTGTGACATGGAAGCTTCCCTCTATTCAAGGCTTCCCTAGTGAACTGCCATTTTTTATGCCAACATCTTTAAAACAGGAAATTAGCCCTCTGGATGGCTAGGCTTTAATGAGGACTTGAAGACAGGGTCATAGGTACAGTATATTTCTTTCTCCTCTTCCATGCCCCCACTGCCTTAATGAGGAAAGTGACAGACACTGAAAACCTTCACAGTTGAGTAATTTCCAAGACATCAACAATGGCAATGTTCAGAGAAGCACATGTTGGTGTGTGTGTGTGTGTGTGTGTGTCTCCTTCCCAAGCTATACAATAAACATGGACTGGGTGTGATTGCCAGAATAAGTTATCACTAGGATAGAGATCTTGGGGCAAAGTCCCCTAGGAAATTTAAACGAAAAGAGTCAATTTAAGGCAACCCTGGCAGCACATTCAATTAAAATTAAATTTGAAAAAAAAGATTGGGATTGGATGATGATGGCAGGAGGAGGAGGAGGAGAGATCAGCTGCTGTTCTGCTAGACACTTCCCCAAAGGAGAAAGGGAATGGGCAAGGAGAGAATAGGAGGGGTGTGGGACAGACCATGACCCTCCTGCATCATTGGTGTCTGCAAGCTGTTCACACAACTTGCTGAACAAGCTGAGAAAGAAAAGGCTTTCCTTTTTACATTTTAAAGATGATCCTCCACTCCTCTTAAGGGATTTTAGGGAGGCAGTGTCAGAAGGAAGGAAGATTCTGTGTAGAAATGAAAACCTTTCTCCACCGCAGTACTGGCAGTCTCTATTAAAATTTAGTTGACCCTATCTCTTCCTTTTCCTATATACTTCTGCTCCTTACAACAACTTCAAAGCTTCAAGGTGCCTTGAAGTAATTTTAAAATAAATTTGAAGAGGAAATAATTTTAAAATAATTTTGATACTTCAGCAGTGATGTATCTAGGTCTTCAAAATGCATCTGACACTTCTTAAACCTGTTTTCTTTTGGATTCTCTCTCTCTTACACACAATTTCAGTGGGCATTTGTAGATGGAGTGCTGCTGGAAGGCACTGTGAGGCTATTCCACCTTTTTTCATTAACTAATTTTCTACAGTAAGGAAAAAGATGGACAGAGGTGTGGAAAAATAAGGGAAGACTGTAGGGGGAGTGAAAATTTGTTGTTGTCTGCCTTCAAGTAATTTCTGACCTATCGAGACCCTAAGATTTGTTCAGAAGGGTTTTGGCCTTTACCTTCCTCTGAGACTGAGAGTGTGACTTGCCCAAAGTCACCCAGTACATCAATAGATCTCTTTGAGCCTTCTTTCTTCAAAATAAGAATACCATACCCTCCAACTCTCCTAATTTGGCAGGGATCATCCTGAATAATCTACTGTTACCCCACTTTTTCAGATGCTTTTAAAAAGTCTTATTTTCTCTCTCATCCTACTCTCCCACTTTAGCCTCAGTTTACTTCAGTTGCTGCAAAGTGAGTTCAAAATGGAAGGTCTGTACTCAGTTCATTCAGCAGTGGAAAGAGGAGAAGAGTGGGGTGGAGTGTTGCCCTTTGCAGTAGTCTCAGACAAAAGCAAACTTTGGTAGCCTCTCCTAGATTGTGTGCTGTTCCTTATTAATAATTTTCCCATCTTGCCCACATTCTGATATGGCTCGCCAACATGTGTCCCAGTTTTCATCTGTGAAATGTGGAAGGGTGTGAGGTTTATAGTGCAGCTGGTGTCAGATTTTTAGCTGGTCAGTTGTATTATGCACCTGTGTCTGAGTTTCCTTACGATGCCAGTTACCTTGTAAGTTTTTGCTGCTAGACTTCATGAGGAAGAATTAGGGGTAGGACAGAAATAGATTAGAGGGATGAAACTACATAAAGATGGAGAAGGACAGAGAAAAGAAGGGTTAATAGAGCTGGGATACAGAGCAACATCTGGTGGCACAGGAAGAGAAGTAAATGTTATGGAGTGCAATTGATGGATAATAGAGATTGGGGTTACATAACATCTCTTGGGAAGAGAAGGAGAAAAAAGAAAACAAATGGGTTTGGAAATGGTACACACTAATAGTTGTACACTATTTGTGTAGTAGCTCTGGAATATTGTGGAACACAAATCAGGGTTTTTCCTTTTCTGAGCAGTTGTGATGGCATCATTGGCTGGAACACCAGAGTAATAGAGGGGTCCTTTGGTAAGTGAATGAAGTGATTAAGGGGTATTCAGTTTGTATATTGCGTGTGACAGACTGCAATCGAGAAACTCAGAGGAAAATAATTAAGCAGATTCTCCCCTCCCTCCTACCGACACACAGTTTTGATGGAATTCAGCACAGCTGCAGCAACATAGCAGTTTCCATTTTGAGATGGATGGGGCCCCTTGTGTACTGGTGGGCTCCTGAAAAATTTACCATGTCACCACTGGCACACAGAGAAACAAAGACTTCCCAATGGAGTAGTGAGAGAAGGGAAGCTGACAGAGAAGAGTTCAGGAGAGACATTACAGAGAGGGGCAAAGGAACATTGGAAAACATTTTCAAAACACACAAATGAACAGAATAACAACAGGAAAGGGGTTTACACGGCCATACTCCTGCGATGCCAATTCTGTGTTCTTTGATGTCTGAAGCAAGATTCAAACAATGCTGCTACCACCGTCCCACTACAGCCTGCCAACAAAGTCCTGCTTCATCACTTTAAAATTAGAGAGTCGGAAGGTATCCCAAGAGTCATTTAGTCCATCCCCATCTGAGCTGGGATTATTGTTGTTGTTATATTTATAGGTATCTTGCCTTTCTCCCAAACTTGGGACTCATGGCAGCTTACCATTGAAAAAGAACAATACAGCTAAAAGCAAACAAAAAAGTGAACATTAATATAGAATTAAGCCATTCACAGTATTAAAACAATTAACAATATTAAAACAATAAAATAATGGGCTGATCTTTTCATAGATACCAGGCATGAGCCTTACAACCCCTGGTGATTAGTTGTCAGCTCATATTCTCCAAGTTCATATGTGAAGTTGGGATTTTTCTGTTTTAGTAACCTAATTCTGCCTTTGTCTGTCTTCTAGCTCCCCCACAGACTCATCTTCTGCATAGCATGGTTACATTCTTGCTTTAATGAACTTACAAAACTCATAAATAGCTGGGTGGTATTGATACAACAGGTCAAGGGGCTGTTGTGGGATTCTCCAGAAGTTCAACTGCAGCTCCATTAAGTCTGGCTTGCATTGGCATATTAGGGATGACAAGAATTGTAGTTCAATAACATCTGAATGACTACTTGTCACCATAATACTGAAGCCAGCCATTAGGCAACTGGCTCAGATGGCAGATTCTGGGAGAAGGAACAAGCACAGCCTACTCTAAGCTAGCCTGCGATAGCTTAATGGTACAGTTGTGGTAGAAGATATTCTTGCATTTCCAGGGTTAAAGTAAGACAGAACTGCCAGTCCAGTTAGTTGGGTTTCTGCATTGAATGGGGGAAGGACACTGTCAGCTTCAGGCAGTGCCTCAGCATCTTGAGGCAGAAATGTATATTAGCTAATAAATACTTAAGGGATTAAATCAGCCTGAGAGTGAAGTACAAAATCTGGGTGAAAGTCCCCTTTAAAATCCCAATAAAATCCCATAGTTATCCTGTGTATGTCAATTACATTCTTGGGACTCAAAATATACATGAAAGGTATCATCCAAAGATATATAGAGAAATAACCTCTACTGTTCTAGTAAAGTCTAATTATTCCTTGCTTTTTAAAAAAAAAAAATGAATGAGCAAAATCAATAAAATGTGCCATGTATCTTGTGTGAGTACTATAATTAACATGGAGCCTTTTAAAATTCCTATCTGATGCCCATGCTAGTTACAGAGCATATTTAATATATGCAAGAGCTACATCTTTTCGAGGTTTCTTTTACTTTATTCAAATTACTAATCATTTAGATCCTATCTGAAAGCCTTTCCTCCCTCACTCCCCATGCATGCTTAACCTAATTAACTATAAATGAGAAAAAATGCTATTCGCATAAAAAGAAAATGTTAACCTATAAATTATCCAGCTCTCCCGACTGAAGCTGGAAACGCCTCCCTTAGAAAAGCTCAAATTTTGGTGCAGCATTGTTGGCACACAGTGTGGCCAGTATCTGTTACAGAGACAGCTGCCACAACTGCCATTTTGTATAACTGAAGGCCAATTATGCTTGAGCTGAATTCTTTCTGATGTTTCAAAAATCATAAGCTCTGCATTTACTTAAGAATATGTGTAGGCAGACTGAAAACATCAATCAGTTGGTGAGATTTGGGCATACTTTGAAGTCCATTTTAGCACTGGAGATGGATTTCAATGCCAAGGCTTGTTTTTCAAACATATGAAGGATTTTTGAGCACATGCAAAAAGCTGATGGAAGGAGCCAGAGCTCAGCACATGTTTTCAATGCCTGGCATCCTAGTTGAAGGCCAGGTACCAAATAGGGAGGATTCTTGGCTGAGTCAACAGATAGTACTAAACTACGTAAATCAACTACTATGTGTAAGGCAGCTTCCTATCACTATTTAGTTACCTTCTTACCACTGATTGATTACACAAGGAACACAAGACTAGAAAAATTGGTAGATCTTTAAGAGGAAAAACTGAAGACATTTCCAAGAAAGTGAAAGGCCCATTCTATAGTAAAGCCAGTGTACATTAACATAGGAGAGTGGATATATGTCCATGTGCCTATCTTTCTCCAGTACAGCTCCAAGACCATGACAGCTACCTACTAAGAGGAAAGTTGTGGGTTATTTGTTTTTTCTTAAATGTAGTCATTTTAATCCATGACAGTAGCACCAACTTCAGCCACTAGGTGGCAGTATTCTTGCTAGGAACCTGCTTAATTCTTTCATTTCTACAAAGGGCATCTACACAGCTCCATTTGGCCCAGAAGCACAATAAAGAATATAATATATTGACTGACTTCTGTAGGATCCCAGGACTCTTCAAAATGTTGAGAGTGTAAGAGAGAATTTCTGTCTGGTGAAAAAAGAGTAAACAGAGAGAATGGCTGAATGAACACTAGGATAAAGGTACAAAAAGAGCACTAGGTGGGCAGGAGGGAAAGTGTATGGTGGTCACAGAAATAAGGGGTTTCCAAACCACATAAATCTGCATCCTTCAATCAATTTTAGAAATAAAGCATTAGTATAACCTATGTATATTGCTGATGACAGGTTTAACACTGTGTATTTTTAAAATCAGCTTTAAACTGGAGCCATCACATTTGATGGCATGCTTGCAAGCAACATGCATACAGTTATGATTCAGTCATTGGCACCTGAGATGACTTGCCCAACAATTAATTGTTCTTGTGTGCTAGTTGAGAGAACCCTTAATTAAAATATCCTCAGAATATCACCTGTATTGATATACTGCAATATCTCTATCAGTCAGTTAGTAAGTGGTTTAATTGGCTAAGAGCTAAAATGCTAATCAACTGACAACCTTCATTATAGGCATTGTGGGCAGTGCTGGAGACCAGGAATCAGAAGCCAAGAAATGCAATCCTAGAGACAGACCTGGAGGTTTCTACCCAAATAAAGCCCTGTATCTGAGCTACCAGCCTTTATAGTCCTTCCTGGTTAGGGAAAGAAAATTGCTGGTTTTGATCTATTGACTCACTCCATTGTTTAGTGAAACTTTCAGAATACCAACACCAACAAGTGGGCAATACTTTATTACATATGACAGTGTCTAGCAATATCTACCAGAATCCTGTAGTAGCTTCCTCAATGAATATGAAGTTGGAAGTATGTAAGGAAAATTAGATTATGAATCTTTCTCTTACCAGTGTGACATTTTTATATTCAGACTACTGTTTACACTGTTTGCTTATCCAGATAGGATAAGCAAGTATCCCTGACATATAAGAAGCAGGTTATCTTTGGGGGGGAACTGCCACAGTTCAGAGGTAGGCATGTGCTTTGAAAACAGAAGGGCTCAGTTTCAATCCCTGGCATAACCAGAGAAAAAAAGTACCAGGTGATATGGGGAAAAACCCTGTTTGGGACCACAGAAAGCTTCAGAACAGGGAGTATTAGACATATAAATAGGCATGAGATGGTATAATGCAGTTTGTTAGTATCAGCCAAGCACATGTTACCCATGTATCAAACCTGTTTTACAAGGAAATAAACAGACTTTGTTTTACAAAAACAATTAAAAACAACATAGCAGAAAACCATATATTATGATGTGCATTTTATTCATTTCTTTTCCTGTGGCAGCCTCAAATTGTCAAATAGGTTTTGCGGGGTTTGATACACAACAATGTCTTGCCAAGTCTGTTTATGGGAGAAGACTATGAACCATAGACAACTCTGTTCAACCATGCCTGCTTCAGCTTGTGGGGGTGGGAATCACCCATTACTATCTATTTTCAGCCTGAGAGAGAAGTGGGAGGGGGGGAGTGTTAGTCACAATTAGCAGATTCCTTTTTCTTTGACCCTTTGCCAAAGTGCAATCTTATCCACTTAGAGGATGCCCAGCCTTTAAATATCAGGGTTGAATAAGCATAGGATAATTTTCATTCTGAAAATGTAATTTAGACATGGATCCAGACTTACTCAGACTAGTCTAACCCCATTGAAATCAATGGACTTTAAGGTAGTCTGTTCTAAGTATAACTGAGTCTGCTTCCAAAATTTAAAAGAGTTTTAATTTGTTGTCTTTACTGAGTATCACACATAGAGTAGTGTTACCTCACCCTCCAGTGATACAGGAATCTAATTTGCTAAATAAATAAAGTAATTTTTGGGAGGGGCTGTGAGAAACACCAGCCATTGGCAACACATGACTCTTAGTAGAGTTCTTTTTTCTACAAAACTGAAAGGTCTTATTCAGATGACACACTCCACCAGTTTGATAAATACATAACAACTTGAAAAGGAG
The DNA here is from genome assembly GCF_019175285.1 of Sceloporus undulatus. NCBI lineage: Eukaryota > Metazoa > Chordata > Lepidosauria > Squamata > Phrynosomatidae > Sceloporus > Sceloporus undulatus. The sequence goes on from NC_056522.1 coordinate 235,557,866, forward strand.
TTTCTTGGGGTTCCTGAGGATTATTCATCAGGAAGCAGAATTCCTCCTCCCAATCAGTTCTCAAATTTATTAGTATTGCTATTATTATATATTTTTTCTTTGACATTTTGAGCAGACTGTATTTCTTTGATCTTTTCGGTTGCCAATGTACACAAAGAAAACAAACCGCATCAAGGGCAAACCAATCCGCCCATACAGTTCAGTGAAAAATATGCTTATATATGTTTACCGTATTATCTTGTCGTCACTATCTGACAATTGAGGGTGAGGGAATATTGTGAAGTCATATTCTATAGCCGGCATAATGCTTATCAGTTTATTTTCCTTTGACCTTCTGCCGTAGAAAATTAATTCACTTGAGCTCTCCTCACACTCAGAACATTAGGGCTGGGGGAAAAAAAATAATGTTAGCGCTAGTGAATATAATCTCTGCAGGAAAGCTGTGCAATTATTCAATGGCCTAATCTTATCTCTTGTTTCATTTTTTTATGGCAAGTCTCCATTTAAACACATTAGATATACTGGGCTATTGCCCTGCACCTTCAAACCACAGTAAATAAATGCAGCTAAGTGCCACCAAGAGTGAAAGAGCTTATAATGAGAAGTGTGAATAGACGTCTGTGCCATTCATCATTCTGTTCAGTCCAATATTGGGGCTCTTTTTTATCAGCGGTATCCGTAGTAGTGTCATCACCTCTGGTATAAATCTTCTGTCAATGTCTGTCGTCTCAGTACCCTATTAAACTCATGCTCTCATATAATCACCAAATGACCTTTGGATGTCTTTCATTAACCCCTGACCTAAACCTTGCCAGTGTCTTGTTGGTAGGTAAATCTATGACATGACATTTGCCTATAACCCTACATTTATCTCCATTTATTAATTTGTGATTGCTCCCAAGCAGAAACCTGGCAGATTTTTTTTTAAAAAAAAGATTAAAGTAGTTATAATGTTCTTGAATTTATATAAGAATTAAATATACCACGTATATGTTTCATTCATACAGAAAATCCTACAGGAAACATTAATATTCACTGCCACCTCCTATGTTTCTCTTAATGCAATTAGCAATTTATTTCTGTGTGTAAACACAGAAGTGGGTTTTTTTCCTCACATGCAACAAAAGATAAAGGCCACCAGGAGGGTCTCTTGTGGAAACCCCCATTGCAAGAGACAGCAGTTATGTGAACTCACCACCACCACCACCCCACAATACTCTTCTCTTTCTGTTAGTTTTGCCTTCCTTGCTTCCGTTAATCAGAGCTGGTTAATTAAAATGGATTTCCAACCGTGACACAATTGAATCTAGGAAGGCAGACCTTGGAAGCACATATTAGGGCCTGAATATTTTTTGTTTTTGTTTTCCACAGTTTGCTGATTTTTCTTTTTCTTTTAAAAACTGTTATAGTGTGGTGGAAATTCCTTTTTGAAATATAAAAACTATAGAAAGATGGAGTCACTTTGTCAGCCAGAGAGATGGTCTTTGAAATAAAGGCTTGGAGTTACTAGAGCAAAGGAATAGTGAGTGCATCTTGACCTGAATGGAAGCTGGCACCAGTAGAAAGACATAACATAAACTACTGAGATAAAGACATTCAGAAGCAAGGTTAGAAGGAAGGCTAAAGGAGGGGGTAAATAGTGATGATGCAGTTTTAATGTATGCATGTATTTCTGTTCTGATTGTAAGAATTCTATATGTTTAAATTGTAATTAGCCAATCAGGTGTATTGAAGAAGCTTCTTTGTCTTGAATAATATAAAAAGAGCCATTTTGTCTTGTTCGGGGTTCTCAGCTTTTGGAACTTGAATTCCACTGAGTTCAATGTTTTCCTTTGTCGACAAATGGAAATAAACTTATGGATTTTCAATTACTAGGTCCTCTTGCCGATCCTATTAATCTGCTAATCCTAGAAATCTAAGTTTCCTGAAATTTCTGTTACAATAGCCCCACCACCACCACTAAGAACCAATAATAGGAAGGTGGAGAACACATGCCTGCTAGATGTTGGCAGACTGCAATTCCCATTAGCCCTAACTCAATCATCCAATGGGAAGGGATGATGAGAGTTACAGTCCAAGAATTGCCCACCCTTTCACTAATGGAAAAGACATTGGTATGCCGGACTTCCCCAAGCATGGCAGTTATAATACAGATGTAAAATGTGCCGACTGTGCTAGGGTGGCAGTAAAATTTTTACTCAGGGGACATGCAAAAGTTATCCCATTTTTCCCAATACAGGGAGAGATCCCAAGAATTTTATTGTTTCCAAAAATGGTTGAAGTTATCAGAGATGTCTGATACATTTTGCAATTTTGTTACCAAAACAGACAACTCATTGTTAGAAGGGACTTTAATTGTAGTACCTGCTTTGCATTTCCAGGGGCCCAGATTTAATTCCTGGCTTCTCCACACAGGACAAAGCAAGGGTCCTTGTAGAGCTGCTGCCAGTGCCATTATTATTGACAATACTGGCTTATAGAATGATCACTGCTCTAATGTGGAATATGGTAATTTCTCCCTTTCCTTTCCTTTCCTTTCCCCTTTGTGATAGAGCCAAAATGGCTGTATAAAAGATGAATGTATATTCATTGAGCATGTGTTAGCTCAGTTACCTGTTGGAGGAAGGTCTATGATCAAGAGTCTCCTTTTTATATCAGAACAAATGTGTGAGGAAAGGGAGTGAAAGCCATCCTTCCCTCCTCCTTCTTTAAGGTGTGCCTTTGCATCCCAGTTCTGATAGTGCAACTGATACTGGTAAGGTGAGGCAGGGGAGGAAAGCTGGTTCACTTCTTTGGTGGAGTCATTTTGAAATTAAAACGTTGACCCCTGCTACCTCTGTTAAGGTATAGGTAAGCAGTCTTCCTTAAGTAAAGAAATTATTAACACTTAACTGCATGGAAGGACATGCACGGGTCAAAGCAGACACATTCATGTTTATTAGCTGTCCTTCATCAGGTTTCAGAGAAAGGAACAGTATCCTAAATTGCTTTACTTGAGCCAACTAATTTTTGCTAGCATATTTCCATCTCTGCCCTATATTCAGACAGTAACCTTTTCACAACTCTGTTTTAGTGCACTTCCACTAATTGAATCCACTAGCATTTCCAAGACTGTTGGGGCGAGAGCCCTCCAAATAATAAGTTTCATTCTGAAACATCATCTGATCAAATAATGATAAGTTAAGCCACTATAACACTAGTCAAGACAATCCTCCATAATTTATGGTTAATTGTGTCAAACTATTTCATGGAAGGGAATAGATTGGCATAAAGGACTAACCTTTCTGAAATAGAGGTTGGAAAAATTACTTTTTCTGACTTCACTTTCTAGAAACCTCCAACCAACATGCTAGTTGGGGGAATTCTGAACGCAATAGTCTCCAAAAGTATATTTTTTAATTACCCTCACAATGGGGTAGTAATAATAATGATAATAATAATAATTGTTTAAAATAATAATAATAATAATAATAATTTAAAATTTAAAATTTAAATATTTTTTTCTAAAACCTGGACTCAAAGCAGCTTACAAGTTAAAATACAAATATGATACAAGAAATAAAATTAAACTGCTAACAGCATTTTAAATTAATGTAAAATATACAATATAAAATGATAGAATGCCGTTGGTGCTAAAACAGTTCCTGGACAAAGATACACATTTGACATATTAAAGCAATCGATTAAATATCTTGCTTTCCGGTTCTGCAGCTTTCAGCAAACTGAAAACATATACCTTGCTTCAAACTTTGCGTATCAATTTGTTTAAGAAATATGAACAGGTTAGTCTGTGACATGACACTTTTCTCAAGGTGCAACTTGACAAAATATATAGTTTGTTAATAATGTTTTCCTTTCTTCCTTTAATTTAGGAAGGAAGTATATCATGTGACATCACTGCATGACTTCACTTCCTTCACCATCCTAATTTTTTACACAGTACCACCAACTATGTAGCAATTTTTTACTTGCCTCAATTTAAAAGTGCTGGCGTCGAACTTCAAAACCTAAATAGTGTGAGGTCATTTCTACCTGAATGATTCTACCTAATATGTACTTGAGTTGTTGTTGCTGTAGCTGTTGTTGTGTGCCTTCAAGTTGTTTCTGACTTATGGTGACCCTAAGGTGACTCTATTGTAGGGTTTTCTTGGCAAGTTTCTTCAGAGGGGGTTTGCCATTCCATCCTCTAAGGCTGAGAAAGTGTGACTTGCTCAAGGTAACCCTGTGGGTTTACATAGCCACGATAGGATTTGAACCCTGGTCTCTAGAGTCGTCATCCAATACTCAAACCACTGCACACACTGGCACTCTCCTTGAGACAATTTGTTAATACCACCCTTCCTTGCGGTTTAGTAAATAGATATGAGGGTTTTTTTCTTTGGTGGCCTCACATGAGTGGAGTACCTTGTGAAGAGAAGTATTTCTGGTTTCATCTGCTCATATGTTGCTGAGAACCCAAGATTTTTATTTGTCAACACTTTATTTATTTAACTTATATCCTGCCTTTCTTATAGCACTGGATGCACGGCAGGATATAAAAAGTTTTTAAAGCGATGATTTGTGCATTCTCATTTTGTGCTGTTCTGGTTTTTTTCACATTTAACCTTAAATACACGTTGTTGTTGTTGTTGTGTGCCTTCAAGTTGTTTTCAAGTTGTTAAGCCCATCAAACCTAGTGGAACCTAGTTTTGAGCTAAGTAAATACTGGAAATGTTATTGTTTTAATTCACTGATGGTTTGGTTGCATGTTAACAAATATTTTGCCTTTTCTATTTCTGCTTGCCACCTTGAGTATTTTTTTCTTTAAGATAGGCAGGCTGTAAATGTAATAAATAAAGAAATCTAAAATGTTATTTTTAAAAGAAAAAGATTCAGAATACCAGATTAAATACAGTCTGTATGAGCAGGAAAGGTTGAGCTGATGTACAGGAGAAAACACTTAGGCTGCAGACAAATAAAGAACTTTAGTCTTCCCAACGGACTATCTAGTAATCTTTCATAAATGATAAAATAAGTCAATGCAACTCAAATTGTGTATTCTGCCTCTATAGTCAGTGATGTGAGCTGATGATTTGATGCTGCAGCCGTTTCTTTATCTTTACTCTCCAACATGTCAACCTTGTTGAAAAACCAATTTTATATGACTTATCTCTTATAGGTTGTACTCTTGCCAAGATGCTGGAAATGTTAGCTGTGTGCTGTCACCCTTTATGTTCAACAATGTTCCTACATGATGAACATTTGATCTTTGATCATCACCCTTCTGCGTGCTGTTGAGACAGCTATTCTGTTACAGTGTGCTTAAAATCTGGCAGCAATGAGAAACCTTAATGGTCAAGCTACAAAGGTAATGGGATGAAAATTAACACTAGACAAATTCAATAAGTGTGCCATAATACAGCTTGGGTCATTCAAAGAATGCAGTCAAGCTACTGTGTTAAAGCAAAATATGGATTTTTAATATTACATGTCAGCTTCTGAAAAGCCAAAAGAGGATTGTTCTCCTTTCAAATTATGGTGTCCTATCTCCTTGATCAAAATGACATAAAGAGATTTTAAAAAATGATTTAGGTCATATGTGTAAATTCAAGTCAGTAGCAAAATTTGGGAGACAGAACCTTCTCATAAGGTGATGTTGGACTCTTATGTATATGAAGCAAGGCATTTATATATTTGGGTTAAAGCTGCAATCCTGTAACAATTACCTGGGAGTAGGTCCTATTGAACTCAATGGCTCTGTTGAACTCAAATGGATGGCTATATTTGAGCCAAGTCCAAAAAACAAACAAATGAAATTAATAAGCAAAGTAAGATCTTAAAAAGAGCTATGTTTTGATTCAGCAATTCACTGCCAGAAAAACCTATTAGGAACCAAAGTATAGAGTTGCTTCATCAAAGTGACTTTTCACCACATATGTAATTATTATGCAAGTCAGCTCATTGATTGATCAGTCCTTTGCAAGCTAAATTAGCAAAACCTCAACTTCAAGGCTAAATTAGCAGGATTCTTTCATTATCCAAACTCTTTTTGTCATTGGCCTCAACCAATGGTGATCCTATGAATGAGCCAATTCCAAGACACCCTATCCTCAGTGTTTCTGTTAAGGTCATGCAGACTTAGGGCTGTGGCCTCAACTGAATCTATCCACTTGTAATTCAGTCTTCCTTGTTTCCTTCTTCTTTGCCTTCTACCATACCAAGCATTATTGTCTTTTATAGTGAATCATGCCTTCTCATGATGTGTCGAAGTATGACAGCCTCAGTCATCTTGACTTCTAGGGACAGTTCAGGCCTGATTTGTTCTAGGACCCAATTATTTATCATTTTTAGCTGTCCACGCTATCCACAGACTTCTGTATTAGGGTAATATCTGTTTTAGGTAACCTCCAAAAAGTTTCAGGATGATGCCTGATGAACTTCCCTGAAAGCTTGCAAAATATTTTGCATGCCTTATTACCTTAATATGGAGTTTGGATTTTGTTGTTTGGTCACCCTGGCTACATCTGTGTTCTTTCAAGGTACAGAGGATACATAATTCAATGTTATGTGCCTTTTTGCTGTGTTTTTGGATATTTATCATTGACAGTATCTCACTATTAAAGCATCTGATCTGTTCACAGAAAATTCCAGGTTTATTCCCCTAACATCTTCAGGATGAACTGGGGAACCCCTCTTTTGAGACCTTGGAGAGCTGCTATGGACAACATAAATGGGTTGGGAGCATGATTCAGTGTAAGATAGGCATTATTCAGACCGGTGTTTTGCACTGGCCTGGATTCATGCTAGGGTTGTGCGAGGGCGGTGCCACCGCACGCCCCGAAACCCTAGCATGTACAGTGGCATCAAAATGGCGCTGCCCTGTCTACATGGATGCCGCCATTATGATGTGATGGACGCATAGTGTCCTCATGTCACGTTGTGCTTGCGACATCACGAGTGCGCCATTTGCTTTTGCAATAGATTGATTTTGCGATCAATTCTATCCCCACCCCCCACCCCAAAATAAGGTTCCCCTGTGAGAAAGGAGTTGGGTGTGTGTGAAGAGCTGTCACCTTCCCTGGCTCCTCCAGTGGGAATGACAAGCGTTCTAGCTAAAAAAGTGGTTCCAAACAAGGTCCCTTTCATAGTCTGAACGAGTGGCCTTTTAGAACCGCTTTCATTAACAGAGTGGAGCCAGGTTCCAATGCTGATTTTTCCACAAGTGGGAATGGGCCCCAAATGGTGTCAATCTGGATTATTTAGGTAGTGCAGATACAGCCCTCATGGTAAGAGCTATTCAGCTGTGAAATAGCTTGCTTCACAATGTGGTAGGTTCTACTTTTTTTAGTTTTTAAAACAGAGATTAGAAATTTTAAAATAGGGATTAGTAGTGGGAGTTGGATGGCCTTTCTTACATTTGTCGAACTGCCATCAGTTTTATAGAATCATCATTGGAAGGGGTCACAGGGGCCATCAAGTCAGTTCTTGATGCCCCTGCTCAGTTCAGAATCTCCAGCTAAAGCATTCACAGGAGGTAGCTGTCCAACCTCTTTGAAGATGTTCAGTAAAGGAGACACTAACACCTCTCTAGGTAATTAGTTCCATTGCTCTGCTCTTATTCTCAAAAAGTTACTTTTAATTTTCAATCAAAATCTACCCTCTTTTATCTTAAAACAATTAAACCTGCTCCCACCTACAGGCGCAGCAGAGAATAAATCTGCATCCTCCTCTCTGTAGCAGCCCTTGAGGTATTTAAAGAGGACCCATCTTTAACTTTGACAGATGTGAGACTGGCAAAAATAAGATACCACAAATTGCACTTATTGGTTTCTGCTTGCTGTAGGCCAAGAGCTTCAGGGGGAAAAATATAGTAACTAAGTATACACCTTGTGGTCTATGGCAAATTCATATGTACTTACTGAAATACAACAGCTAATTAGTCATGGTGTGATTCATGCAGTGTTACTGGGGCACAATGATTTTTTTGGCTTCTTACCACATACATAGCACTCAGCAAGGAGGGCAATATTTTCCTGAGATGTATGCCCTTGGTCCCATGCATGCCGTTCCTTTTTACATATATTTTGTACCAATTTGTAAGGATGATTGCTCAGATTTTGGGGGATATTAATTAGCTCAACACACCAATATCGGGCTCCTTACAAATACCCTTTTTGGGGCCAGATCCCAGCCTCTATACCAACGGACCAGAGCTTCCAGGAACTGACACAAAGCCAAAGTCTTTGAATTTTAAGTTAGTTTATTGATACACAGGGGGCCACACACTCACACACATACATTCATTCATGCAATCACTTAAGGCTAATAGAAGAAAGGGAGGAAAAGTGAAGAGTGAACACAAGGCCTTCTAATGGTAGATACTTGCCTGAGATGGTTTCCTTGGAATCAAGGTAGATGCAGCAACACCATGAAGGGAGATAGGGAAAGGGGTACATGTACCCATGCCAGGAGAAGCAGACTGACAGAGTGCCTGCCTGCCAGCCAACAACGTGGAACCCAGAACAAAGGAAAAACTGAACCTTAAATAGGTTCCTAGTCACATACTCAGCGGAGGTTGTTGTCCTACATCAAAGCAAAACCAAATTTACACATCACTCGATCCCTGGTGGCGCAGTGATTAAATGCCTATATTGCAGCCACTCACTCAAAACCATAAGGTTGCGAGTTCAAGACACTGAATAAACCACTTAGACACTGCTTTGGCGGTATGAAGCGGTATATAAATGAAGCTTGTTTGTTTTGTTTGTACATATATTTTTGAAATTGTTGAGGATCAAACAGGTGGAAAGCAGACCAAACCAACATCATGTACACTTTTAACTTAGTCTAAATGAACATAGTAAAATTGGATCCCACAGTTTGACAATCAATTGTACAACAGGCAGCAAGGCCTTATTGTTCTGCAACTATCTATTATTATATCCTCACCCAACAAATCAAATTTAAGCGAGAAGGCCATGTGTGCATTTGTAGAATGACTAGCTATATACTAGGACCAAACATATGCAACCTCCAAAAAAGTGCAAATGGCTGCTGTGCATAACTCTTTGTACACTAGCTTTGTATCCCAACAGGATTCTGGCTCCAGTGTTTTTGTGGTTACACATGAAGTGATTTTGAGACAGGCTGTGATCTACCATAATTCCACTGAGTTAAGTGACTGAATCATGCCAGAATCTGGCTGATTAATCCACAAGATGTGTATAAGCTTCTGAGATGCAATTATCGCATGTGTGACAGTGTCTAGCCTCAGGGAAGACTGATGTCCAAGAATGCTTATCTTTACTAGAAAAGGTCAGATCACCTTAGGAAAAGAATTTTCTTATCCTGCAACAAATCTACAAACAGCAGCTCAAAATAGCAAACAGAATAATAAATATATAATCTTCACAACTGCAAGCACCCAGAAGAAACACACATTTCTAAAATGGTACGTCTTTTATTTGATAATTATCTAATTAAATCAATTAAAGGTAGAGTTACATTAGTCATTTCTGCTTTAGCAATAAACTGAAAATACTGAGCATTTGGTCTTTGAGATAGGAATATATGATGAAAACAAAACAATGCTTCTTTCCAAAAGCAACCTACATGAATATTAATTCCTCAGTTATTATTTTTTATTTTGACTGGTTTAAAATATTGCATTATAACACTGAGAACATTCTGTGAATATATTTACACTTAAGGATTACTATTTTATTTACTTCTTAGCAGTACAGTATCTTTTTCAGCATATGGAGTGTTTCCTAGAGGCTGATTGGAAGAAAAGTTCCACTTTCATATATTTATTCACCATCCTTCTCTGAGAGGATCTGAGAAGAAAAGGAAACACATGGAAATGGTATCAACAACCATACTATAAACCTTGGGCGCAAGAAAACCATTATTCCCAAATGGAGGTTTCCTCCAACTTCAGTGGGTTGGATGAATTCTACATGATTAAATCGCTTCTCGGCCTTTTGGCTAAGATCAAGTGTAGTACATGATTAAATATAGATAAATTTTCCTTTTGCATTTTTACTTTTTAAAGAAAAAAAGTATTCAAGCAATTACTTTATTCACTGGACAGGACAAAGGGCAGGATGATGATACCTCTCCACATTCCAAGTACAGAAACTGAGTACATGTGCTGGGGTTAAAGGCACAGTACTCCCGTGAAAGTGAAAAAAGTACAAATAACACCCTCCCCTTTTTTTAACCTGAGAGGACACCTCCCTAGGTCCTCCATTGCAACTCTATGGCCACTATCCGGCAGATGTTGAACACAGAATTGCACTGGAGGACCTACAAATGCCTATAGAAGTGTATTCTTTGGAAATCTAGGTCCTCCAGTGTGACTCCATGGTCCACTTCTGGCAGAGTCATGCTGAAAGATCTATACATTCCTAGAAACCATATTAATCAAATCTGCAAATAATCAAATCCACAAATAATCAGATCTGCAAATGTGTAGAGCCAAATGTGTTTACTTCATTGGCGGTATGCTGATGCTCCCTCTTGAGTGCTCAGGGCAGGCTGATCATTTACAACTGTTCTGCAATATTTCAAGTGTGATTAACTTTCCTATCTGCATCTATTTGTTTCACAACAGTAGTAGCCATCCTGTCTTTCATCCTGATTTCACCCAGTTAAGAATTTATTCTGCTCTGTTTAAATTTCAATTTGTCAAGTAGCAGCAGCAGCAGCAGCAAAAACAACAACCACCACAACACTTGGGCATTTTTTGTAAAGCTTTTAACTTGGCAAACACAGGTAATCCAAGGATCCACTGTTATGAGGCAAACAAGCAGGGCAATCATAAGTATCCACTCCCAAGATTGTACTTATTGACCAATGGAAAGTCCTGCCAGATCTAAGAAAATGTACATAACATTGAGGTGTAAATACAAAGCTGGAAAATAAGGAACCAAGGTAAGAGTTATGACCTACTTTTTAATGAAGCAAGCAATTTCCAATCTGTACATCTCAGGAACTCTTGCTTGTCATGCAATCAGGTAAAAAGCAACACCCGCTGACATGTTCACTATTTTGGTTCACAGTGTTCTCCAAAAACAAAGGAAAGCAATGATACTGTGGCAACTCTTCACTTGTTGCTGTTGTTGTTGTGTACCTTCAGGTCATTTCAGACTTATGCCAACTCTGGATGCCTCTACACCAGTGGTCCTCCATTTGTTTTGGACCTCCACTCTTAGGATTCTTGGCATTTGACCATGCTGATTGGGAGTTGAAGTCCAAAACATCTGGAGGAACCACTGATTTAGTTGTGAACCGCTTAGAGACTGCATAGGTGGCATGAAGCGGTATATAAATAAATCTGCTATTGCTATCTACACTGTAGCAAGTCATTGGGCCCTTGGTATCTGCTGGGGTTTCGTTCCAGGGCTCCCTGTGGATACCAAAATCTGTGGATGCTCAAATCCCATTAAATATAGTGGCATAGTGAAACGGTATTCCGTATATAAAATAGCAAAAACAAAGTTTGCTTTTACAATTCACACACACACACATTCAAGCTGTGGATGCTTGAATTGTGGATAAAAAGTCAGTGGATACCGAAGGCTGACCGTAACACAGTCCCCCCCCCGACTTATGGTAACCCTGAGGAGAGGGGGTTTGCCATGGCCATATTATCCAATATTAGAAGCACTAATATTTGGGGAAGGCAGACTGCTGCTGACAAACAGGCAAGACTCTGGGCTTCCCCTCCTGCCTCAGAGTAGAAGCAACCTTCCTTCCAGAAGACAGGCAGGTGGTTGATTGGTTGGTGAACTTCACCTACCATCAACCTACCTCAGCCATGGTGACCAGAAGGCCTCCTTTTCCAGGGCATGTCCTCCATTTCAACCTTCTGTCCAGGAAGAATGCCAAAACATCTTCCATTTTGAGCACGGCCAAGAAGCATGCACTTATATTTATATGAGTGTTTTTAGCTTTTGTTTTCTATCCAGGAGGAATTCCCAAAACGTCCTCCATTTTGAGCATGGTCAAGCAGCATTAATTTACATTTATGTGTGCTTTTCTTTCCTAATGGCCTACATATTTTGCTTGAGTGTCCTACATGTTACGGTACCGTGTCCTCCTTTGTAGTTGTGACATCTGCTCACTCTGCCAGATGTCCTTGCCGCAAAGGAAGAGGACAAGGTTATGCGAAATGGAGGGCATTCAAGGAAAAATTGAAGGACATGACCCAATAAAAGCCAGAGACACTCATAGAAATATAAATCCATGCTTTTTAGTGCTGCTCAAAATGGAGGACAGTTTGGACTTCCTCCTTGCCAGAAATTAAAAGGTAAAAACACTTATATAAATGAAAATCCATGCTTCTTGGTCATGCTCAAAATGGGGGAGGGTTTGGGAATTCCTCTTGGAGAGAAGCCTGTAACTATTGTGGGACATGTACTGGGAAAGGAGGGTGCTCTGCTATGGCTGAGGCGGTTGGAAGGCACCAGCCACTCTCTAAGTCTATTGCTGGACTTCATCTCCCAGAATTCCCGGCCGCTGGCCAAGCTGAGCGAGGCGTCTGGGAGTTGGAGTCCACAACCCTTGCTGTCTTTGAGGTTCAGTGGAAGAGTCAGGTGCCCTGGCTGTCGTTGTTGTTGTTGTTGTTGTTGTCAAGGGCCTGTGCGGCGGGGAAGGCGGGGCCTGGGAGGCAGGCAGGGGCGGGACAAGATGGCGGAGGCAGAGTGAGTAGCCCAGGATGGCGGAGGGAGAGCAGGCTCAGGGGCTGGAGGAGGAGGAGGGCAGCATTGGTGGACTTACTCAGGGCAGAAGGGGTGCAGGGAGGTTGTGGGAAGGGGTTACATGGGGGAATGTGGGGAGGCAACATGGATATCTTGGGGAGGAGGACTGCAGAAGGCTATGTGGTTGTGGTCGTTGTTGTTGGGCGCCTTGTGGCGACCCTAAGGCAGCCTTTCTTGGAGAAGGGGGAGAGTTTTCCTCCTCTTCAGGGATGGCCCTTGCGGTCTCCTCCAGCCCTGTTATGGTTCTTGTATGACTGCCTTGCAAATGGGGCATGCATTCTGACATTTACTTATGTTGTTGTTGTTTTTGTTGTTACAGCAGACCCCAACATTAGGAAGAAGAAGGAAGTCGCCGGGAAATGTTAAGTCAGTGGTCCCCAAACTGTGCCCTTGAAGGGATTTTGGACTTCAGCTCCCAGAATTCAAAACTATTGGGCCAACGTGGCTGAGGCTTCTGGGAAATGAAGTCCAACGTCTCTACAAGGGCACAGTTTGGGGAGCATTGGTCTACTTCCTCAGATGCATTTGGAGTCCAGTTGTCACCAGACTGTGCTCTTGAAAGGATTTTGTATCTCAGCTCCCAGAATCCAGGACTGTTGGGCCAACATGGCTGAGGCTTCTGGGAAATGAAGTCCAACGTCTCTACAAGGGCACAGTTTGGGGGTCACTGGGTTCCAGTCACACTTTCTCAGCCTCAGGGGAAGGCAAAGG
>NC_056522.1:235571329-235616775 GCF_019175285.1 Sceloporus undulatus
TATAATAAGCCAGTGGTCCCCCAACTGTGCTCTTTAAGATATTTTGGACTTCATTTCCCAGAAGCCTCAGCCACGTTGACCAATAGTTTGTGATTCTGGGAGCTGAAGTCCAAAATCCCTTAAAGAGCACAGTTTGGAGACCACTGCCTTAACATTTCTTGGAGACCTTCTTCTTCCTAATTAACGACTGCCTTTCAAATGTGACATGTAAACTGATATTATGTGGCTTTTGTTGTTGTGTGCTTTCAAGTTGTATCCAACTTAACAGCAGACCCTAAAGCAACATTTCTTCCTAATTAACGACTACCTTGCAAATGTGACATACAAACTGATACAATGTTGTTGTTGTGGGCCTTCAAATTGTTTTCGGCTTAGTTTTCTTCTTGGCAAGTTTTTTTCAGAGAGAGGGTTTTGCCCTTGCCATCTTCTGAGGCTGAGAGAGTATGACATGCTCAAGGTTACTCATTGGGATTCCATGACCAAGCAGGGACCCGAACCCTGGTCTCCAGAGTCGTAGTCCAATGCTCCAACCATGACACCACACAGTATAGAAGGCCATACTGTTTATTTGTTTATTGGATTTAAAATCTTGCTTTCCTCCCAACGTGGGAGTCATACCACTCCTTTCCCCTAGGCCACATGGGTCAGTGCTGTGGAATCCTGGGATTTGTAGTTTGTTGTGGCACCAGAGCTCTCTGGCAGGAATGGCTAGATAGCTCATGAAAGTCCAAATCCCAGAACTCCATAGCATTCAGCTAGGGCAGTTAATATAGGATCAAACTGCTTTATTTCTGCAGTGTGCTCTGTGTGAGACAACAAGGCAGGCAGCCATCCATAGTTATCATGCTGTAGTCTAGCAGTGCTCTCTCTCTCTCTCTCTCTCTCTATATATATATATATATATATATATATGTAGAATAAATTAAACAATGTCAAATCATTAATAAACAAATAATTCATTTATTTCCATTATATCAATGTGCAAAAGCCCTGCAGCGGCGCGGTAACATCCATTGTGCGCCGCGCAGTTTGGACACGGCTCACAACGCCGGAAGGCTCAGGAGTGTAGAGACGCTTCGCTCTCCCGAGCCCTAAAATCAGCCCCAGGCTGGCGCATAGCGCCAGTCGTTACCAGGCCCGAGTCTATCCATCTGCCATGTGGTCTTTTTCTTTTTCTGCTGCCTTCTACTCTCCCTGGCCTCATTGTCTTTTCCAGTGAGTGGTGCCTTCTCATGATGTGGCCAGCATACGCCAGCCTCAGTTTCATCATCTTGGCTTCCAGGGAGGTTCAGGCTTGGTCTTTTCAAGGGCTCATCTGTTTGTCTTTTTACCTGTCCACAGTGTTCTCTGCACTTTTCTCCAGCACCACATCTCAAATGAGTTGATTTTCTTTCTGCTGGCTTTCTTCAGTGTCTAGCTCTCACATCTGTACATAGTAATGGGGAATACAGTGGCTTGGATGATTCTGACTTCGATGCTCATTTGTATATCTTTACATTTTAGGATCTTATTTAGTTTTTTCAAGCTAGTCATCTTATTTCTTGACTGCAATGTCCATTCTGATCTTACTTGACATAAAGTTTTAAGTATCTCCACCTAGTAACTTTCTGTACAGAATCACATGGCACCTCTCCCATGAGTACTTCAGGCAATTGTCACATGAGAACTTTTAATCTCTTAAAACTCATGGGCCATGTTTGCACATAATGGTAAGTCAAGTTATGATTTGTTGATTTCTGGCTTGTTGTTTGTACAAATTCACCCCTACAAACAATCCATAGTTTTATTAGGCAGCAGCAAATTGACTCAGAACTATAGTTTGCTTCTGTAACAGGCCTGATATCTGGTAAACAAGCTGTGCTTTCCTTCATTTTATGTATAGCTATAGCATTGCTATCATAAAGCATGGCACATTGCCATGTGTGAATGTCGTCATTGAGTTGAATGATAGTGTCACCACTGTGCTTCAGTTGTTGTGTGCTTTCAGGTCATCCTGACGACTCTAAGGCGAATGAATGTGTTACAGGGTTTTCTTGGCAAGATTTCTTCAGAGGAGGTTTGCCATTGCTTTCTGTAAAGCTGAGAATGTATGACTTGACCAAGGTCACCCAGTGGGCTTCCATTGCTGAACAGGAAATCAAACCTGGTTTCCTGAAGTCCTAGTCCAACACTTAAACCATTGTGGTTTAGCCACTGTGCTGACTTTCAAATTACCGATATGATTATGATAATGTGATCCGTTGTCTACAGACAAACCTGTATGACCTAATGAACATGGTTTTTGAGCTTAGATTCTAATATGATTATGACTATTTGAATTAAGCTCCACATTTTTGCTTCTGATACAGTGCCTTTGTAAGCTACCTTTAACACAAAGATCTCTATCCTACTGGGCTTTTCACAAAGGGCAGAAACTATTGCAATGCAGCACTCCATGTAGGTAGAAATTCATAGTTGTTGCAAATATTGCATGGTGAACACAACATCCCAAAATACGTGACTCCATTTTCTGTATAGTACAGTACAAATGAGAGAGATCCTTGTATGGAATGCAGCAGTTTCAGATACGATGTCTAAGGCTAATTTTTTTAATGAATATCTATTTTTTAATGCACATTTAGCTATCTTTTCATTAGTTTGGGAAAGTTGTTCTTCATCATTTTTGCCATGTTAAGTTTAAAACTCAATATTTATAAATATTGCACTAAAGTATTCTGCATTTAAAGTAGAACATTATTTCCAAAACCTCCCAACTTTTATGACCAATAAACGAACAATTTTTTCACAAGAGTGAAGGCTTAAACCTCTAGTCATTCCCTTGCCTTTCCTATTGTGTCACTCAGTCATAATAAATATGATATAACTGGTATATTGCACAACAATAATTAATAGCCTATGGATATTTATTTGCTAATGAAAATTTGGATCAGTGCCAGGAATATTTCTCTAAGAGACATGCTGTCACACTGGTGTGAATTTTAAATACATGCTTTTCCTGGTTGCCAGACAGTAGCATGCAGCCAAGGAAATGGCTCACAAATATTTTTGTGTTACTACACTCCTGTGAGGTGAGGGGCAGGAAGAGCTAAGTCAGGGGTAGGCAACCCTTTTGAGCCGGGGGCCGGGTTGCTGTCCCTCAGAAAAACTGGGGGGCCGAAGCCAAAAAATAAATAATGAAATAATTTTTTTAAAAAAATTAAATAAATAAATAAACCGGGACAACTCTAGGACAAAATTTTCAAATGGAGGGCACTTTTAAAATAAAAAATGGAGGACAAGCAAAAAAATTTGCTGATTTTTAAAAAAATGTTAAGATAAATGCATGTTTGTGAGGCGTCTATAGACAATTGCCCCACTATGCCCCTTGCGCGAGACGCCAAAGGCCCCGGCGGCAATCGGCGGCAGCTCTGGGCTGGGGCCGGTCCCAAGGCCTCGCCGGGCCGCATACGGCCCACGAGCCGCAGGTTGCCTACCCCTGAGCTAAGTGGTGACTCTATCAGGTTAGGCAAACTTGACCTGCAGTTTGTCTGTAATTTATTGATTTCTATATTTCTTAGCAGGGAGAAGGGTTTACTGTGTAGTGAAGAGCATCCAGAAAGTTAAGCTTGGTCCAAAGAGGTGTAGTCAGACTTGTTAACTTGGGTTGATTTCAGGGAATGTACAATTTCCTTATTTAAACAAGTCCACTGGTTACCAGCCTGCTTCTAGGCAAAATCCAAAGTGCTAATTTTTACCAATAAAGTTCTATACAGCCAAACTTTGTGAAGGACTGTATTGTACCATGCAACATTTACTTGGCTCTGAGTTTTCAAGAGAGGCATTTCTCTTTTCTGATGAGGATACAGGAGAAGAATGCTCCAAGGTTTTGGAATTTTCTTCCTAGAGAAGCTAGAAAGGCCACTTCCTTGCTGATCTCCTCTTAGCTGGGAAAGACTTTGGGTTTGTCTACATGATTAAAATACTCCTCATTCTATTTGAATAGAATACAGTCCCTCCACACACACGATTAGGAGGAATTTGGGCTTTTTGTGTGTGGGCACTCCTCAGAAAAAGAAATTATGGTTTTCACCAGAGTATCCACAAGGATGTGCATCACATGGATTTGCATGGTTTCACAATTTAGTAGAGGGAGGGTGAATAGATGTGAATTTGAGCATAAAAATGACAACGATTTAGCATTGATACAAATTTGCAAAAATCTGCAGCAAATCAAATAATACAATATACCTATTTGCCCTTGACTATTCTACCAGATTTTCCAGAAATGTTTGTTTGAAAGAGTTTTTAATAGGAAGCAATACTTGTTTTTAATTGCTTTTTAAAATTTTAATGCATATTTTAATTTGTTTTGAACATTAACATTTTAATTATAATCCTTTGTTTCATCTGTAATGCATCTGTTGTTAACAGGGTCTGGGTTCGGGAGTGGGTAGGAGAGTGTAGATAAAGATAATACAGTTCGCCCTCCATATCCACAGATGCTTTCTCCACGGATTCAAGCATCCACTGCTTGAAAATAGCAAAAAGCAAACCTTTATTTTGCCATTTTATATAAGCGGTGCCATTTTACTATCCATATTGTTTAATGGGACTTGAACATCCATGGATTTTGTTATCCACAGGGTGGGTGGGTGGCGGATGATCCTGAAACCAAATTCCAGCAGATACCAAGGGCCCACTGTAATTGTAGTATTATGGTATCTATAAATCTGATGTGTTAAATCTTGAATATAATTATAAATCATATACAAAACCTAGAATTGGTCTTTTTGCAGACCTAATTTTAGTGTAGTGCATCATAATAGGGTCAATATTTATGGAGTTGTTCATAATTTCTCATTGGTAAGGCTGCAGTACCTTTCTAAGCAGTAGGGTCCTAAGAACTACAAAGGTTGATGACTGTTGAAGATCTGGGTTGTGAGAAGTCTGTTAGTATGCCAACAGCATGAAAGCTCATGTTTTAAAATAACCTCTAGGTGTTGCCAAAGTTGTAAAAGTACTGTATTGGTTTTCAAAGCTAGCACATAAAAGTTCTAATATAATTGATGTAATTCTGCTACCCCAAAGATTCAACAGGAAGATTTTATTGATGTGTATGTGAAAGAGTGGTTCAAAATGTACTGCAGAAATAATCCAGTTTGAGACCCCTTTAACTGCCCTGGCTAATTGCTGGGGAGTTCTGGGAACCGTAGTTTTGTGAGATATGTTGGTGGGTTATAAACCGCCGCTTTGAGGCGGTCTGCCGCTGCCACCGTTTGCTCTGTGCGGGAGCTGCAGCAGCCACACCGCGCAGCTCCCGCATGGACCGAAAAAGGAGCTCCAAAATGGAGCTTCTTCTTGCGGCGCCTCTGACGTCGCGAGGCGCCAGGGGCGCATTCGCGATGTCACAGACGCTGCGACACGTTTGGACGCACAGCGTCTGATACGTAAAGATGGTGCCAGCCGTGTGGAACGGCCGGCGCCATATTGTACAGACAGAGTCCGTATTAGAGCCAGGGGCGTCTAGAAGAGACGCCCCTTTTTTAAAATGGGACATCCTGCGGACGTCCCAAGTGCTGGTCTGTAACCGGCCTTAGTCTTCTGTCAGAGAGCTCTAGTGCCACAGTAAATTAGAATTCCCAGGATTCCCTAGCACTGAGCCAAGGCAGCTAAAGTGGTCTCAAGCTGTTTTATTTCTGCAGTGTGTTTTGGACCAGTTGTTCTGCTTTACTCTTTCCCTGTTCAGGCCCCGTTCAGACTCACTTATTTGCCCTGGATGGAACTGGGCAGAATCGGGTCCTCCCCTCCCGAATCTCTCTGAAAGCAAGTGCTCACTAAAAATTTACCTCAATCAGGGTAATTAAACCCTGAATGCCCTTGCAGCTCTTGTGGAGAGTTCACATTTGCAGAACTGGTTTAAAATCCTTTGCTGACAATCAAATTCAGTTCCGCTTTCGTCAAGGTGACGTTTCTTACAGCCATTGGGCAATCGGAAGTGTGCCTTCCCCCTTCTTTTAAAAAAAAACAACAGGTGGGAGTGTGCGCATATTCTGTCAAAATTAAAAACCACCAGGTGTGTGTGTGTGTGTGTGTGTTGTGTGTATTTGGGTCAC
Organism: Sceloporus undulatus; assembly: GCF_019175285.1. NCBI lineage: Eukaryota > Metazoa > Chordata > Lepidosauria > Squamata > Phrynosomatidae > Sceloporus > Sceloporus undulatus. The sequence goes on from NC_056522.1 coordinate 235,577,422, forward strand.
TACAGATTATGGATCTTCACCTGCCTCCATTTTCAACCCCCAAATGTAATCTAATGCAATCTCTGCATCCTCCCTCCTTGCGACCCCAGAATGCCTCATACACATACAACAACAACAACAACAATAATAATTCATTCCTCACCCCAAATGGCATCTCTGCATCCTTTGCTTTCCCTCAGCCACCCCAGAATTCCTTACAGACGCATACAGTAGCAAAAGCATTCTGTATCAGTTTGCCAAATTGAAAGAGAAACATTTGTAACATTCGCATTATAGCATTCACATATAAAAAATAATTTAGAAAAAAAGCCTATTGCAAAGTGCCGTGCTGGGAGCAAGGAAATGAAAGGGAAAGTAGCACCAGCAGACACACATTCTATCTGTATATGTATCTATCTGTAGCAAAAAGCATGCACATAGACTGTCAAAAAGTTAAAAATAAAAAGAGAGAGAGAAAGCTGCCTGCAAGAGCGGAGGCTTGCTCCGTTCCCTGCCCTACTTCTGCCCTACCCTGAACTGACCTTTTCTCCGGCTCCTGCCTTCTCCTCCTCCTCCTCCGTCACCCGATGCTGCCCTCCATGGCACCCTTCTTTCCCTGGGCTCCTGCCTCCTCCTCCTCCCGATGCTGCTCTCCATGGCACCCTTCTTTCCCCTGGGTTCATCCTCCTCTGACACCCCTATGAAGGGGAGGCATGTTCTGCCCTCTGCCCTCCCTCTGACCTAAATCCCTCCCCTGAACTTGACCCGATCATGATTGGGGACAAGTTCATATTCGCCGGACCTGTTTTTTTTTTTAAAGATAAGCTTTTACTCTGCATCCAAATGACCCGGGTTCTGATCTGGGGTAAAAGGTAGTCTGAATGGGCCCCTCAGTTTTGGTATTGTGCCTGGCTGGGAGGAAAGAGGCCTCGAATATCTGATTACAAAAAGTTAAAGAGCAGAAGGAAGAGAGGTTCATTTTGCCTTCTTTTGCATTGGTTATGTTTGTGTTTGAAAAGGGCAGAAAGGTAAATTCCAGCTGTATCAAATTGGTTTTGTCCCATGGGGATTTATAGAAATATGTGGTGGTCAATGGACATTGGACATAGCCTTGTTCTGAGGAAGACTAATTTGAACTTATGTGCACTGTAGTGTTAACATGTCCGCACAAACCATTCTTGACAGTTTGTGATCAGAAATAGAAAAGTTAATTAGAAAGGATTAACACATTCAGTTAATTATTAATATCCTTTTAAAATCTACTTTGATTACATGTATGTTGAATGGAACATAATTTTCATTATTAAATTAGAAAAAGTACATTGCATTTCTACATGAAAAACTTTACCAGAATGAAGGGTCCAAAACACACTGTAGAAATAATCCTGTTTGAGACTGCTTTAACTGTCCTGGCTCAGTGCTAAGGGATCCTGGGAATTCTAGTTTATTGCAGCACCAGAGAAGGCTAAATGTCTGACAAAACTACAGTTCCCAGAATTCACTAGCATTGAGCCAGGGCAGTTAAAGTCATTTCAAACTGGAATATTTCTGCAGTGTGTTTTGGAGCAAGGTTAAAAATTCCATCCATGATTTTACATCCAGCTCAGCCTCCTCTTCTCCCTGTTTGGCTGTGAGAAAGAAGGAAACAGCTTCATGGATTTTCGAAAGCCCAGTTTCTTTATCAAAAACTACTTTGTTCCCCCATTCTTCCTTCCTAATAATCTCACTCCTTTTCACGGATACCTTAGCTTACTGATTCCAGTGTGGAGTTTCAGAATGTAGTTTCTGGAATAGGTGAAGAGCCTCTATGTTGCGCCTGACTATACCTACTTCCTCCAAGCTCTTACTACTTGTTGATTTAAAATAATTTAACTTTGCCATTAATGAAATTATTATACTGTAATTATGAATGAAAATAAACAGATTCCTGTGGAGGGTTTTTTTGTATTTATTGAAGCATCTGATGTGAAAATGATACACACATATGCATATATACTTTTTAACTGGATATTGAGTATTTTAGATTCTCATTTAGATGGGTGGAGCTATACATGCCATTTTAATTATTTATTACTACACTGAAATCTTTACACTGCTGTGCAGGAGACAATGTTATAGGGGGAAATATTTAGTATTTATTTATGCTATACTATCCCTTTCTACATGGAGCTTAAGGTGACGTGTGCCTTTCTTCTTGTCTTTTTTATCACTACAACAACCTTATGAAGTACTTCAAGCTGAAAGTTAGCAAGTGGTCTTACCCACTGAGTTACATGACTTCAACCTGAAGCTCCCAAGTCCGCACCCAGTAATATAACTTCATTGATGAATGAATAGGATTTTGAAATCTGGTTTTTTTTTTAATGTAAAATATCAGTCAGGTTTGTGGTGATTCCTTCTTTTGATCTGTAGTTTTTTTTTCAGGATAACAACATCTAAGTGATTTTTACCTCAGTTATTTTAAACTTAATACATTTTTGTATCTGAAGAATTGAACGTTAGTGACTCAGGCTAAAGGTGTGTCTATCAGTATTTTGTAAAGTATAGCAGAAAGTTCTCTAAATTATGTTCTTATGCATTTTTTTTGTCATCATTCCAGATTCTGTAAACACAAAGAAATGTCTGGTTTCAGTAATATGGATTCTTTGTTGTTTGTTAGAAGTGAGTTGTGTGAGAATCAGTTACTGTGGGCCCGTATAGACAGGCCAAAATAAAGCTGCTTTGGGTCACTTTGGAGGTATGCTGTTTAAATGACACACGCATCTTAAAAGGCCAGAAGCTGCGCCAAAGCTGCACTCCGTTCCTTAGGACTGGAGTGTGGCTTTGGTATGACTTCTGGCCTCTTAGGATGCATGCATAATATAAACAGCATACCGCCAAAGTGACCTGAAGCAGCTTTATTTTGGCCTGTCTGTATGGGCTCTGAGACTACTAACCTTAACACAATTCAACCCACTTTTAAGTGGATGAAGCCCAGTGACCTGAGCCATTGATTCTCCAATCCTGAGAGACTAAGAAAAAGCAATAGGTAGGATTTTTTTTTTGGGGGGGGATCCAAGAAAATAAAGCTTGGTGTAATGTAAAACTGGCTGTCCCTTTAGTGCTGTCTCTCATTGAATTAATTAATAATTTAATTTATTAATACCTAAATTCTGGATGAATTAATAGTGAGGTTGCAACTTAAATTAAAAATAAATTTAAGCAAGTGTTTGTTTTGCTGACAAGTTTTCAACTTAATTTATATCTTAATTGTTTTAATTAGTTCCTATCACTGTCTGTGATACTTATACAGTGGGGATCCAGCCTACTTATGATTTCTGTGTTTTTTCCAAATAGATCTTAACAATTATAGTAGGCTAAAAATAGAGATCGACATGTGTCATTTTGAAGGCTCTCCCCCTTTCTTTTCTTTTCTTTTTCTTTTCTTTCTTTCTTTTTTCTTTTTTCATTTTTGCTTTCTAGCAGAGGAGCAGAAGCTGAAATAAATGCAGCTGCATGTGATTCTTATCTCAGCATTTCAGGGCTTGCCTTTCAGACAAGTTTGAATTAGCAGCCTATTTTCTGGGAAGAAATCATCTGGAAGAAAAATGTCAGGAAGCTGTTGCTGCATAGGACTTCACATTCTAGCTTTCATCCAACCTTCCCCAATTAGTAGCTTCCTAGATAAAAAAAAAAGTATACTCTTCAGGAAAACTGAAGGCAGTTTCTAGTTCAAAGTAAGTGAAATAAGAAGAAAGGCATTTATCCTGGCATGCATTAACTATACAATGTTATGTCCTATGTATCTAAAAGCAGGTCTTCTGAATCAAGTGTTGTTTTCCTCCTGATTATCACTGAGTAAGTGAACACAGAAAGCCAGAGTGATGTAGTGGTTGGACTAGAACTCCCCTGGGAGCCCAGGAAGTCCCCGCTCTCCCATGGAAACCCACTGGATGATTTTGGGCAAGTCATACCATCTCAGACTCAAATAATTGCAAACCCTGTTAAACAAATACTGCCAAGAAAACCCATTGATAGGTTTGCGTTAGTGTGGTTTTAAGTTGGAAATGACTTGAAGTCACACAGAGGGAGGGGAAAACTGAAAGCTGTGTTTTATATTTAAATGCTTGTGGTAGTAGCACCTGTAAGAGTGTTTCTAGTTTTACCATTCCCACATGGCAGTTCTGTTGGGTGCTGAAGAACAGGCCAGCAGTATAGTACTTCATAGCTACAGATACTTCAGTCTGCCTTGAGCATCTGCTGAATAAGAGATGGCATAAGGAAAACAAGCAGGCTCTTGCTACTACATCTCTTCTGCTTGCTCATGAATAAGAGCTATCAAAAGATGCAAACAATTGGCAGCTTCATACTGTATAAAACAATGTTTAGGGTTTCCCCTTCCTTTAACGTTCCAGGTGACTAAGCTGTCAGTCAAAATACTTGTTGTACATGAATGTGACACTGAATCCATGTAGAACAAGAATATTGATTGGCAGCTTGAAAAAAGAGGTGTCTGGGCAGAGAATTCTGCCATTCAGATCCAAAGGGTGTAGATTAGGGATTACTGGTAGGTGGAGAAAGGATTTTTTAAATATTATTATTATTATTATTATTATTATTATTTACTATTTCTAATCATATGGCTTGAATGAAGTTTTGTTTTTAAAGGCTGCTTATGTATTTGGTCCAGACTGATCTTGCCAATGCTAAGGCAAGTGAGCATCAGGCTTGATTTTCATAATTGCCTCTCTGTACCTGTATGCATTTCTTATACTAGTTCTCTATGGCGGGGTACAGACCGCCGCTTTGCAGCGGTCTGGCGCTGCCGCCAGAAGGTCCGCGGGGGAGCCGGAGCCTTCAAACGGCCCGACTCCCGCGCGGACCGAAAAAAGAAGCTCCAAAATGGAGCTTCTTTCTGCGTCGCGTTTGCGACGTAGCGAGGCGCCAGGGGCGCGCTCGCTACGTCAGCAGCGGCGCGACGCGTCTGGACGCTGTGCGTCCGATACGTAAAGATGGCGCCGGCCATGTAGAAAGGCCGGCGCCATCTTGTACGGACGGAGTCCGTACGAGGCCCAGGGGCGTCTAAAAGAGACGCCCCTTTTTTAAAATGGGACGTCCTCCGGACGTCCCAAAGGGCCGTCTAGAAAGCCCCTATGCCTTGAAGGTTTTAACATCAAATTGGAAAGGGAATCACCTTTTTCACACACACACTCCTCCGTGGGCAGCTCTTTTAGAAATTACTGCTGAGGCACATGGGGGTGGTCTGTTTTTTAGGACCTTTCTAAGCAGTATTACTGTACTGACCCGTACATAAATTGACCCAGGATTTTAGGTTCAATTTTTGGGCATAAATGTTTTGACTTATAGTAGAGTATATATGGTATACACCCTTGAATCTTTTTCTCTTTTTTATTCTGTGGGGCTTTCACATCTCTTGATGTGTTCTATTGGAACATTGCTCTGTGAAACTTGGAATAAATTCTTGTTCTTTTGCTGGCACCTGTGAACTCACTTTGTTAGAAGATCAAAGAACTATCTTTACTCCAATACTATGCATATTAGAATACTCTTGCTGACTGCTAGAGACACCAAGACCAGGCCTTTTCTTATCTTCTAGCATTTCAAAGTGTTGCAGATGTCATTCTTAAGGCACTGGACACTCAAACATCACCGTGTTTGTTGATCAGCCAAAATTGGAAAGAAAGAAATGGTTCTGAGTCAACAGTTTAAAAAACAAATCAACAGTTCAAAAAAAAAGATCAGGGTCTGACATGTGTCTGTGGACTTACTCTAATGTAAGAGTAACTAGAGAACTCTTAATCCAGCATGAATAATTGCAGAATATTGGATCTAGACATAGTCATATTTTAAGGAGACCTACTGAAATTGGTGAACTATAATGTCAAACTTTGTATCTTGCCCGGATGCCTTAGCAAATTTCCCCCATGATGTATCTTGAAACATACAGAATGCAAGTTAATTAAGTCCCAGTCTTCTCTCTTTTTAGGTGCACATCAATTGCACCTGACACCTTTATTTAAATATTTATATCCTGCCTTATATCAAAAGACCTTAGAGTAGTTTAATCATATACTGAGTCTGACTGTCCTGGGATTCATTTGAGAATGGGTGGAATCATTCAATATGCATATTAACTTATGTAATACTGTAGTACTTGAACGTGCACAAGTGTGGTGTAGTGGTTTGAGCATAGGACTCAGGGTTTGATTCCCCACTCAGCTATGGAAAAACACTGTGTGACTTTGGATGAATAGGTTCTACTTAAAGGCACCATATGTTGGAAACAACTTGAAGGCACACAACAACAGCAGCAACAACTGAAAGCCATAGAATTTGGTCTGTAGATAATAATAACAACAGTATTAATAATTAATACAGGCCACCCACACCATACACGGGCATGCCACCTGTGGACTTGAGCTCACGCAGAAGGCAAGCCTAGGGGGACAAAATGGCATCCGCGCCCGCGCTGTACACGAGAGCATACCACCATTGGAATGAACAGGACTTGAAGTCCTGTGTGTTTTCACTTATTCGGGGTATGTGTGTGTGTGTGTGTGTCCAGAATGGATCCCCTGCATATGCAATGGGACCGCTGTAATATAATTTTGTCATGTAAAAAGATAGTGGAATCAGAAGTAGAATTAACTGAACACCTGTCAACAGCTGCTCAAATGTGCATTTCTAATAATAGGAGGGAAATTGATTTCCAGGAAAGACACATGGGATATAAAGATTATGGCATATGGCTTATATGATAAAATTGCTGAATTCAACTTGTGTCTAAGAAGGAAGACAATGCAATTGTTTTATAGAAAAGTTTTTTTAATATATATGTGTGTGTGTGTGTGTGTGTGTGTGTGTGTGTGTGCCGTATTCGAATAACAAGATTCAAGATAAATTCAATTCATATAATTTTGAGTATCATGCATTCTCTGGGCTGGTGAGAAGAGGAATTCACACAACTTGGATTTCTCGGTCATAAGTCAAAAAAGGAAGAATTTTGTCCATAGAATTTTTCTTGTTAAGAACCTTTGTGCTGTGTGCGTTTCCCTAGAGAACATTTAAATGTATGTTTGCTTTAATTCTTTTGTCTTTTTAAATAGGAATTGGACGATGTCCTGAATTTAGAAAAATAGGATTGCTTGGTTCTCCTCCTTAGGCTGCAAACTTCTGTACTGAATGTTGCTGGAAGTGCACAAGGCCATGGCAGATGAGGATGCTCAACCATCTACACCAAGAGAGTGTGGCCCATATATTTCTTCAGTCACCAGCCACAGCCTAAACTTGATGCTTCGTGGGGTGGTCCTGTTTTTAATAGGTGTTTTTCTTGCATTAGTATTAAACTTGTTACAGATTCAGAGAAACGTCACCTTGTTTCCACCAGATGTGATTACAAGTATCTTCTCATCAGCTTGGTGGGTTCCACTTTGCTGTGGAACAGCATCAGGTATGGCAAAACAGAGTAGATATCCTAGGGAACCACTTGGGAAAATATTACGGGTTCAATCCAGTCCACCAAGGACTTCAAAGTCTTTGCCCAGAGTCCCTATGTGCTGTTCACTGCCTTGAAGTCTGTCTTAATGTTTTTAGTTTAGTTATTTGTCAATAGCAAAAGTTCTCTCTGTCTTTCTCTCTCTGGTTGTGAGATGAGTAGATTAATAGAAAGTATCTTTTCAAAAATACGATGTGTAGTTAAAGAGATCTGAGCAGTGGTGAGATGTAATTCTTTCATGAGTGAAAAGCATGAGATATTGAATGTCTATACTTGAGATGAGCAACTATAAACTGATGGTTCCTGGATTTTCTTGGTATGATAGATACATATTTGTCTCTCTTTCACTGTTTGTTTTAGATATTCATGTGCAGAACCCCTTGGTAGTGAAGTCAGGAGGCAACACTGAGAAAGAATTCTCAAAACTCCATAATAAAAAAATGTTTTCTTCAGGTTCTCTTCAATATATTCCATTATAGGACAATAAACCATCCATTGTCTAGCAAACAGATTTTTTTGTTCATTCCCCCTTAAAAATAATCTCAAATCCAAGTATTGTCAATTATCTGATTATTTGCCTTTTCACTGAATTGATATACCACACCTTTCACAGAGGACTCAGATATAAAAGGAATTTTCTGTCCAATTTGTCAAAATTTGTCATTTTTTTCTTCCTCTTCAAATATCTTGTTTACAGTTACAGAGGTTTTGTTTTACTCTCTTAACTTCCTGTTTGTTTTTTGTTTTTTCATAGTCAGACTGCTATTCAACTTTGCTTCATTTGCACTTTCTTCAATGGAAGGCTAAATTGGCAATTATGGTCATTGTGGGTCCAGATGCAAAATGTTGGATTGTTTTGCGTGTGTTTTGCATGTGTATGCACAAATACAGACACACAGGGCTACTCTTTGTGGTGGGCCTTAGCAAGCAACATATCACTTCTGGTATTGTTTAAAATATAATATATAGGGAAAGTACAGAATGCCCTTAGCTTGCTTAAGACTGTTAATGTTTATGACCAATAGCATGGCATAGTGGTTTGAGTGTTGGACTACGGTTCTGGAGACCAGGCTTCAATTCCCTGCTCAGCTATGAAACCCACTGGGTAACCTTGAACAAGTCACATGCCCTCAGCCTCAGGGGAAGGCAATGGCAAACCTCTTCTGAACCAGCCTTGCAAAGAAAACCCCATGAACCTAAAGGTTCACTTTAGGGTTATCATAAGTCAGAAACAGCTTGAAGGCACACAACAAGAACAACTGAAAAGCTGCTGAGCCAGTTTGGTGTAGAGGTTTGAGTGTTGGACTCTGACTCTGGATATCAGGGTTCAAATCCCTGCTCAGACATAGAACCCCACTGAGTGACCTTGGTCAAGTCTCACTCAGCCTGAGAGGATGGCAATGACAGTCTCCATCTGAAGAAACTTGCCAAGGAAACCATATGATGGTTTCATCTTAGGGTCACCATAAGTCAGAAACGATCTGAAGGCACACAACAACGAGAGGTGTTGCTTTCTTTTGTTCTACGAGAACACTCTGTGATCTAGGATAGTGTGACTGAAGATGCTTCCTGACATGAACTAGTCCTATCATTTTTTTTAAAAAAAGCTTGTCTTATGTTCCCACTGGGGATCCACAAGGAAATTCACAAGGCAACATTAAGGATATATTATTAATATATCTTTATATAATTTTTTAGATTGTACTGACCATTTTATTGTGATACTGTTTCAAATGTCTTTATTTGCTTCCTCTTTCTGTCACACTGCTACATTGATAATTCATAATATATAAAGATATGAAAATAACTTTGTAGTTTTCTTTTAGAAAGCAAAAACAAAACATATTATGATAAGATATATGCCTATGTTAAAAGTAAAAGTTATCAACTTTTATGGTCCTAATCTCAACTGTTCTGCATGTGGTACCAAGCACTGTATATTGAGTTTTTATATTAGTCCTCCCAGTGGTGTTCTCATGTGTCCTACACATCCCAGCTTGGTCTCTACAGAGCAGCATTCATGCAGTTAAAAAGGATACTGCTAGAAAGCAATACAACTTCTTTCTTTGCATGTGAGCTGAAGTACTTTTGGCCTGGTGGATTTTAGATCTTGCACCCGGTTCTATTCTTCTGCATTGATGCTGCATTAAGAATATTTCTCCACTGAAAAATCTCCTCTGCATCCCAGTGAAACTGGTGTTATGTTGTAGAGTGTCAGACTAGATAAGTCTAAGCAGTGGGCAAATGATCACCTGTGTTAGTGCTGGCCAAAAAAGTAGATATACAGTAAATGGACAGTTGGTATAATGAAAAGGCAGAAGGGGGCAGATTACTCAGATTGCTGAGTAAATCTCATTGAAGTCAGTTGAACTAGCTTGAAAGTAAATACATTAAGGCTTTTGCTGTAAGACAACCTACTTTTAAAAGACATTTAGAGTGTGTCCAGATTGTAACATCCCAGAATGACTGAAGAGTTTCAGATTTTTACAAGTCAGAAAATAGCAAATTAAGAAAAGAGCGATAACAAATTATGGATTTTGCAGATCTCTTAATTGTTTCTTTTGTGTTTTGTTTGTTTTTACAGCTGTGATTGGCTTATTGTACCCCTGCATGGATAAACATCTGGGAGAGCCACATAAATTTAAGAGGGAATGGTCAAGTGTGATGCGATGTGTAGCAGTCTTCGTTGGCATAAATCATGCCAGTGCTGTATCCTTCTGTGATAATGAAATTAGTAATAGTAGTATCTGAACTTTCTAGGAGGCAGAAAGGTAAACAAGAACTGCCCCATTCACTTCACTGGTATTTCATGTATGGAACATTTCTTCCTGTAGCAGTAAATTCAGTAGTCCTTCCTTCCATTGTTAACTTACTAAAGCTGTTTAAAAATCTGTGTATAATGTAGGATCGTAAGAGGATTTGGGTTGTATTAGACTGAATGCCTGTCCAGTCCAGTACTCTATTCCCACAGTTGCCAAATAGATAACCACAAGCAAGAGGTGAGCACAAGAGTACCTTTCTACTTGTGTTATGTAACAACACCTGTAGGTAATCTATTTTAGCCTTATCCACCAAGGGTTTATTTAGTCTCCTTTTAAATCTTTTCTAATCTAGCAACCATCATTACATTGTGGTGTAGTGATGGCTTCCATAGCTTCCATACTGTGTGGCATAGTTGGCTTTCCTCATTTGCGGGTTAAATATCCATGGATTCGGTTATTTTCCCCCCAAAATTTTTTATTAGAAACAAACGTCAAACATAAACAAATACACTGATATATAATATTTAACATTAAAACTCCACTATATAGATGATGATGATGATGATGATGATGATAATAATAATAATAATAGTTTATTTCTATTCCGCTTTTCCAACTATTGAGCAAAGCGGCAAACAGATTTAGGTAAAAATACACCAAGATAAAAACATTTAAAACAGCATTTAAAAACAGTCACAATAATAATAACATGGCCTGCTGAGTGGGGGAATCCATAAACATTACAAGGTCATCAACATCTCATGGGGGGGAAGGCTTGGGAGAAGAAGAAGGTCTTAAGATTCTTCTTAAAAAGATCTAAAGATGTGGTGGAGCGGAGCTCGTCCGAGAGATTGTTCCATATTCTAGGGGCCGAGGTAGAAAAGGCCCGTTGCGAGGTTCTCGCATAACGTGGAGTTGGGACCTCCAGCAAGTTCTTATCACATTAAGTCCATAAGGTCTTGGATTTTGAATCTTCTTAAATCAAATATATAGTGGCTTCCACAAAATAAATGCACTTCTTTATATGATTAACCATATTATATCTCCTAAATATAAATCTGTAAGTAAGAGGTCTTTCATTTCCTAATAGGAAATGAGCATGAAATGGTGGCAAGAATCAGTATTAGCTTTATGCTTGTCATACCACAAAAATGTGTGGAACCCAAATCTCATTTTTGTGCTTTCTAACAACTTAACATTTTCCAGTAAAATCCATTCTTCAATCCACTGCAGACAGGCAGCATAATAATATAACTTTAAATTGGGTAAATTTCAGCCACCTTTTCTTTTTTCTTCCGTTAACAATTTCCATTTAATTCTTGCTTTTTTGCCTTGCTATATGAAATTAGCTAATAATTTTTGCCATTTCTCAAAATAAGATTCTTTAGCCAAAATAGATAAATTTTGAAATAAGCAAATAAATTTAGGCAACATACTCATTTTCAGAATTTCAATTCTTCCCAACAAGGAAAATTACATCTTTGACCATTTTAGCAAATCCTTATTCACTTCTCCCTATAGTTTCTCATAATTATTGTCATATAAATCAACATTCCTTTTTGTAAAATATATCCCTAGGTATTTAGCCTTTTTTACTATTTTAAATCCAGAGAGTTCACTGAGTTCTTGATCTTCAACCTCTGACATGTTTTAGTTAATATTGACGTCTTTTCTACATTAATTTCGGATCCTGAGACCTCACCATAATCTTGAATCACCTTCATCAGTTGTTTTATAGATTTTTTTGGATCTTCCAGAAAAAAAATTAAATCATCTGCAAACGCTTTAAGCTTAATATTTGACTTCCTAATTTGAACACCTTCTATCTTACAATTGTTTCTTATCATTATTTTTCTAGCACCAAAATAAATAAAAAGAGTGATAAAGGACACTGGTTCCTCTCTCTATTGGTATACCCTGTTATTTTCTGATTGATTAGAATCTGAGCTTTTTGTTCTTTATATATTGCGGAGATCCATCTGAAAAACATCTCTCCTAATTCCATCCTTTTAAATGTCTCTAACATGAAAACCCAGTCCACTCTATCGAATGCTTTTTCAGCATCAATCATGATCATTGCAGACATTCGCTCATTGTGATGTTCATAGTGTTCTATCAAATTCAGAATTATCCTGATGTTATCTTTTATTTGTCTTCCTGGTATAAAGCCATTTTGGGCATCCTGAATTATCAGACTTAAAAATTTCTTTAATCTGGATTTAATCTTTGATGTAAAAATTTTATAGTCTGTATTGATTAGAGAGATTGGCCTATAATTTTTTGTCTCTTGCTTCTCATACTTTCCTTTAGGGATTAGGGAGATGTAAGCCATTTTCCATTAATCTTATATCCCATTTAAATAGATGTCATTCATAGTTTCTTTTAATGGTTCTAAGGCATGGTACATACCGCCTGCAAAAGGCGGGCCGGGACCACGTCTCTTTGCTGTGCAGCGTTATTGCAGCAACCAAATGGCACGGTACCACTGCGCAACAAAAAAGGAACGCTTAGAAGCAGCTCCTGTTTGCTGAGCAGCTGCAACGCAACAGAGTGCCACAGGACGACGTAGTGGTGTTGCAGCTGCACAGCTCCATTTGGCCACTGCGTAGCTGCAATGTCACCGTCGCGTGCGAGATGTGGGTGGGGCTGCACAATCCCCACACATATTAGGGTTAGGGAGCGTGTGGTTGGTGCGCACTCCCTAACCCTAAAATTGGCACTGGCACAGCGCAAAAAGCCAGTCTGTACGGCGCCTAAGAGTACATCTTCCAACTTCTTGTAGTAAATAGCTGGAAGGCCATCTGGGCCAGGAGCTTTTTGTGATTTTAATTTTCTGATGGCCTCAGATATTTCCTCCGAGGAAATTGGATGATTTATACATTGTCTTTGATCTTCGCTTACAGTAGTGTCAAAATCTTTTGGTCTTCCAGGTATTTTATTACTTTTTCTTTATGTGTTTTTATTGTAACACTATTCCTGTACAGATTTATAACAAAAGCATTTTTTTATATTAATACTATCTGTAATTACTTCCCCTTCTTCATATATTTCTGTAATTAATTTCCTTTCTTTTTTTAACTTTGAGGGCAATACTTTACCAGCTTTATTTCCAGATTCAAATTGTGTTCCTTTAAGTATTTTGAGTTTTTTCAATTTCTTTCAGTACTAATAACTTTAACTATGATTTTAAGTTGTAAGTATCACCTTTTAGCTTTTTGTCTCCTTTTATTTTACATTCTTTCTCTTTCCTATTTAATTCTTCCAGTATTTTTTTTCTTTTTCACTCCACTTTTTCCTATTTTCAGCTTGAATCTTTATAAATATTCCTTTGATCACTGCTTTTCCAGCATCCCAAATAGTATTTTGCTGTACACCCTCCATTTTGTTTTCTTTAAAATATAGTCTTAAGTTTTCTTTAACATTCTTTACTATTTTTTCCTCTTTTAATAATTCCTCTTGTAATCTCCATGTATACTGTTTCTCTTTTTTGAAAAGTTCCATTGCTATAAGGTTATGGTCTGACTCAAAATTAGACATAATATCCATAGAATAAATTAATGTCAGCAGAGATTTATTGACAAAAACAAATCGATTCTGGAGAAGAAATTATGTACTTCTGAGAAAAAAGTAAATCCTCTTGTGTTTTGATGCTTATATCTCCATATGTCTGTTAAATTGAAGTCTTCCATCAATTTAAAGGATTTAGGCAATTTACCTTGATGCTTCCGAATTGTTTTATTATTATTGGATTTTCTATTCATGCTCGGTTCAATTACTGCGCAAAGTCTCCTAAAAGGATAATATTATCGTATTCTGTATTTGATAACCTTTGATGTAGTTTATCAAAATACTTCTCTTGATTCTCTTGATTTTCCAATGGAAATCTGCTGTACTCTGCTACAGTCTCGTGGTAGTTTCTTGTCTTTTGCTTGCTGCGAATTGACATGAAAAATTTTGTCAGTTTTTAATTCCATTAAATCTGCCTCAGTTCCAGTAAATTCAGCCAGGGGATCCTGTGGATTTGATTATTCAGTTATTAACAGGCTTATCTGGGGTGTATGGGAAGTGAACTTCTTCCCTCCACTGTGCCAGGCATATCCACATGCACCTAGCTGTGGGAGAAAGAGGCAGGGAAGGCAAGCAAACCTCCTGAGGATCACAGCAGCAGCACCTAGCAGAGGAAGGAGGAAAGTCAATCCATTTCCCAGATGCCCCTTGGGGTTCTTAGCTGCTTCTCTCAGCTGCCCTCTTGGGTTCCTTCTTTCCACTACTTCCATGTGTGCCCTTGCTACATGAGAGAGAGGCAGGGAGGACGAGCAAGCCCCCTTGAGGACAAGTGAAAGCCCCACCTCCTTGAGGGTGTCCCGACAAGTAAAGGGGGCATTGTGGATATTTGTGAGTTTTCCACTTTTGCAGGGGTTCTGTGCCCCTCACCTTTGAATGTGAAGGGCTGGCTTATATGTCTGTCTTGATAAATAAACACCATAAAAAGATGACACAGCACAAGGTATGTTGGGTCATAAATCAACAGTATGAGTTGTAAAATGTTAAGATTTAGTATGCCTGTGAACCCAAAATGTGTAATAATAGACACCTATTAGTGAGGTGGGTGACTCTGAGAAAGCAATTTTACAATGCAACCTAATTGCATATCTAGCTTTTTTTTTTTTAAATTGCAATTTCACAACACTAGTCTAGTCCTGAAAATACTGTGATTAGTTGTTCAAGTGGGATATTACTTGGCCCTGAGTTTCAGAGAATAAAAAGTATCAGAGAAATCAGAGTTGTATAACACTTGTTCGCAGTCTCTCTTAAGTTGCAGGGAGGAATACAAATTCAGATTAATCAGTGTTTGACTGAAATCCCCAAATAGATTCTTAATGTTACTCACAGAAAGTGGATTTTGCCAACAACATCCAGTTGTCTCTCACACTTGCTGCACTTTCCATTGGACTGTGGTGGACATTTGATAGATCTCGAAGTGGCTTTGGCCTGGGCATAGGAATTGCATTTCTAGCCACAGTGGTGACTCAGTTTTTGGTCTACAATGGAGTTTATCAGTAAGTATTATTAGTTTAATTAGGAGATTAAAGGCAGTATCTGACATCTTTGCAGGTTAAACACTCCAGCACTGCTCAGCATCTTCCCAAGAACGGGAATGTGATGCAAGTGTGTTTGAGATTGCAGCCCAGAAGACAGTTGCATGAGCTTATTATTTATTTATTTATTTATTTATTTATTTATACCCTGCGCTTCAGCCAAAAGGCTATCAGAGGGGCTTATGGTTGCCTTTGAGGCTTCATGCTTCTAAGGTTTCTGGCTGCATTTGATATGGGGAAAATAGTATATGTGTGAGAAAGAGTAGTTCAAACTGTGTGGAATAAGCAGAATTCTCCAGTTTTACTCTCACCTTTGGATATTTGCAGGAAATGGGGTGGAGTGGGGGTGGAGATGCTTTGCAGTTGCATACTGATGCCCTCCCTCATCCCAACAATTAGCCAGGAAGGAAAGCTGGCAGTCGTTTTAGAGCTGCATTGTCAATCTATTCAGAGTGTCTTGGCATGATAGGACTAAAACAGCAAAGCCCCACTGCCTTTCTAACTCAACACTTGAAGATGAGGTTAGGAACAGGGAGTCTTGCCTGACTTCACATGGGATGTGCAGTGTTAGTGGCTCTGGGACTGGCATCAGGATGTCACAGAACAAAAGGACTAATCATTTGCAGAACTAAAAGAATCTTCAAAGAATTTCCAGCATGTCAAATAGAGTTGATGTTAGTTCTGATCAGCGCAAACCATGTCTCTGGCAAGTAAGTGGAAATATATGAAACAAATATATAACGAGGGTGGCCAGGCGGTGCTTTAACCTCACCCATCTTGGGATGGGAATGCTTCATGATTGTTGTATGTCTTTCATCAATTCTCTGGATTGGCCTTTTCAAAAGGTGTGTTGACTTAGTGGTCATAAGGATTTGTATGGATCTTGAATTCCATGGTAGCAAGAGTCCCCAGAGCCCAAAGAACTGAGGTGGGGGGGGGTGAGTATAATAATCTCCAAAAGAGTGAGAAAGTAGATAAATAGGTGCAGACACACATCCCAGCTCTCTCCTTCTTTGGGGCCTTCAAGCCACTTTCTGCCTTTTTCAGAGCAAAATTTATTGTTTAGCCAAGTGTTAGGGGATACCAACCAAAATATAAACATTATAAATATACAGAATGTAGTAATGTTTTTTCTGTAGCAGGATGCATTTTTAAGCACTATTATCAGGTTTAACAACTAAGCATCCTCTTTATCTCTTTCTAGGTACACATCTCCTGACTTTCTTTATGTGAGGTCCTGGTTACCCTGTATATTTTTTGCTGGTGGGATAACAATGGGAAACATTGGCAGGCAATTGGCAATGGTAAGTTAGTTATCATTAATGGATTTGTTTGTAAGATGCTTGTAATGATTTAGTCTGTTTGTAATATGCTTATAATACTTTAGTCTGATTTGAGGCCCACAAGCACTTCTTCAGAGTTAATATTCAGATTGTTACACTATTAGAGAATTCATGTGGGTGTGGGTGTTTTTTGCAATAAAAAGCCCCCAAACAAAGGGAAATACTGGTGCAGGATAGACCGCCCAAAAAGCTATAGTGACTAGTCACTCCTTCATTGCTTATCTCTGTCTGACTCCATGTTGTGTTTTATCAAAAGATAGGCAGATGGTAGGAATAATGCAGAGAGCTGGACCCATGAGCAGATGAACTGCTGAGCACAGTTATTCCACTGTTTTCAGCTTTTTCTTTATGTATTTGTTGCAGTTCCAAAGATATTTACAACTGATTTCTGTGTTTATTTTTTTTTTAGTATGAATGCAAAGTTATTGCAGAAAAGTCTCATGAAGACTGAGAAGAGCAAAATATATCTTTCTCACAAGAGGATACATGACAGATGGTGAAGAGTACACATTTTGGAGTACTTGACTATGAAATTGCCAAACAGCAGTCACCTTTCTCTTGTTTCTTCTGCTATCATCCCTGTATCCCTGGCCTGCTCTATTTGCAAAAAAACACTGTTTACTGCAATTTGTGATTGTTTCATTTGAAGGTCACTTGAAAATCTGAGCATCCTGGGATAGTATCAGTGTGAATTCACACTAGAAAGCAACATGATGGATGAGATGTTGGTTTATAGTTGGAGTTTCTACTTTCTGAACTAAGCTTGGCTTGCTGTATCACATCTTTTTGCATAATATTCCTGTGCCAAACCAAAGTGCTACTATTTTTTTCTGCCTCTCACTCTCCACAGGCTGCATTCCTTTTTATTTATTTTAGCACAGTTTGATAGATTTTGTGGTTTTGTTTTTTTAGTATTACTCTTTTATTATTTGTCATGTAGAATAATGAATGATGCAGCAGTGGTTTGAAAATGCATTTAGGTTAAATCAAAATTAAAATCCCAGTGTTGTGATTGTAGGAGCTGTATGAATAAATCTACAAACACACTAGTTGCACACTAAGTGGATTTATACATGGCCAAGCTTAACTGTCTGTCCTGTGTTGATCTATGCATTGGATGTAAAAAATCAGCCTGTACCATCTGCACTGCACATAGGTAAGATTGCCATTGCAATCACAAGTTCTGTGCCTGTAGTGTGTTTCAGTGGTGTCCCTTTAAAAATAGGTATATGTTGTTGTAGGAAATGACATCTCACACCTGCAGCAACACCCCTGCTGCCTGGATCAAGTGCTAATGCTTGAGCTTATCCAGATACAGTATAAGTCATTCATGAATAGTACGTCTTCATTTTGAATACAGAAAAAACTCAGACTTCTTCAAGTTTGGTAAGAGAAGCCTTTCATTCTCTTAGCCTGTACATGTTGCTTGGATTCTTGCATACATTCTGGCGACTGATACAGTGTGCTATGAACTTCTCTTGCATAGGTCCTGCTGGGATGAATTTATGGGAAGGTTCTGATAGAATTGCTGTATTTTACAGTGAGAAGATTCCAGTGGAGTGAGTTTGGTCAGGCAGACAATTAGAAGACCCGATTATGGTAGTGGTTAAGTCTGCTGACCCTTAAGGTTGAGGAATGTGAGAATGGTGAAGTAATAGCTTACTGATGAGGAAGTCCAGTTGTTGACAAAAAGAGAAGCTTAACCTGAATTTATTTTAAAACGGCTAGTTTCATTGCTTCTATCGTATTCATTTAGCCTATGCAAGCTGCTGGGGCATTTCATTCTTTCTCTCTCTCTTTTTTTAAAGAATACCTTTTAAAGGAAATACTGTATGAAAGATTTTGTTATATGTGTTACAGTTACTCAAAGAGGCTGAGCTGGTCCAAAGAACTGATATGTTTAATTGTTTCATTTTTCTTTTTTAACATGTAATGTTTAGGAACAAGGTGGAACAGGCAAGCAGAGCAGCATTTTTAAGGCTTGCATAGTAATATGTGAATAATATATAGTGGCAGCTTTGAACAAAATGCTACTCGAAGGACTATGTGCAATCAATAAAAGAAAATGAAGATCAATAGGCATAAGTTCTGTTAGCTGCTAGTAGAGTGGACTCACTGAATACATAAGTGTTGATTTGTCGACTTACCATTGATTGAATGGGTCTACTCTAGTATGAAAAAACAGTAGGATTAAGGCTAATAATATGCAAAATATCAGTAACTCCAGCCTTCTACTAGCTGTTGCAACTTTATACCATTGCACTACAATGCCTCTAGAGTTAAGCACTTAAGTATTAGTGCATCTCCTTATCTTCTTCTTCTCGCTATGATATGTGCAGCATGATATATACGTTGTGTGATTTTATTTTAACATGTCTCTATCAGAGAATGTCATTTGGAATTGTTGAGATGCTTTAAAACAAGAAATTAAAAATTAAGTTTAATTTAAAAAATTAAACTAATGGAGATAGATGCTTAAAAATTAAACTAAGTATTCTTGTCCTGGTGTAGCATCATTCATAACTAAATCAATGTTTCTGTTAATTCATATTTATGGATCAACCCTGTTTAAAGTCTTTACCTGATTGTCTTAAAATTATGGTATGAGAATATTTTTGAAGGCTTAAATCTGATGATTTAAAAGAATATATGTTGATTAAACTGATGTATCCATTGTACCACTGAAAACTAAAAAAAGTGTGAGAGGGAAGGTGTTTCAGGGAGCTGCATCAGGGATCTCTAATTTAATATTTTCTGTCCGATGCTTGGATGCTTCAAGGCCTTTTCTTGAAGTTAATAATCAAAGAGCTAGTGTGTGTAGTTTTAAAAAAGATATCATATTTTGCTCTGTGTTATGGTGCAGGGCGGATCTTGTTCTGAAAAGCTTCTGTGGAATGAAACAGAACTCTGGTTTGCCACAATTTACTGAATCTAGATGGCATGAAATGTGAATGGAATTATGAAGGTATGAGAGGCTCTTATGTAATACCTCAGTTTACAGTGTGGCATGTGTTAGCTTCAATGATGCCCCCTTCCCCAGGTTGTGTTAATTAACCTTATGAATGACACTATATTCTTTAACAAAGTAAACTTTGGAGTGATCTCAATTCATTGCTAATTCAAGACATACTCTTATCACATGGTCTTTGCAACCACCTGTAAAGAAGCTCTCACAACCACCTTATTCAGCAGCTCCATGCAATTTAAATGGGGTGATAAACTTTAAACACATGAAGACATATCTCTTAACCATTTCATATTAACTTAAAGATGGAGACTGACACCAGGCATTACGAGTCATGTTTTGCTTTGCATCAGGGATAATAAGTGGGCATTTTGAAAATATTGCTGGGAATATTCTGAGCAACATGTCCAGTTTGAGAGACAGTAATGCAACAACTGTCTGTGTATCATCTCAGTGTCATTTCCCCCCCTGTTAAGTAGTTTTTAATGTAATGAAACCTAAGTTGATTTTATGTACCTACCAGACAGTACTTGGAATTTTGAGAGGTGAGGTTTGTAATGGGAATGCCTTAATTACAGTGGTGGGAAGAGGCAGCTACTGTATAATGTGTAATTACAATATTAGACTGTCTTCAAAATGTTCTATAGAGGATGAATAAGGTATATTTTAGATACAACTTTATAAGCACTATAAACTCTTCACTAGTTGTGAATTGTAAAGGCTGATGATGTTTACTTCTTCAAATTGCTGATAAAAGCAAAATATGTATTAAATATAATTACAATCTTGTTGAACTGGTTTTCTTCATTTTCCAAGGAGCAATAATTCATAATTGTATCACAGTGATCCTATTTCAAAGATGAAATTAATATGTTGGCAATTGAACCAGCATAATGCTTATGGAACACCTGTAAAAATGCAAAAAGAAAACAAGCCCATTAATACACATAAATCAGCAGTTGCACTGACTCAACATGATTTTTGCATGACTGGACCTTTTAAGATTCGAATCCTCCAAGTGTGGTGAGAATACTGGAGGGGAGGGAATAACTATAAAACAAAACAAAGTTAGCAAAAAAAAAGGGGAGGGGAAGATGCTCTTTATTTTTCCCTTTTGAAGACAGCAAGATAGTTGCCCCGAGAGAGTGTACAAGTTTTGAATGACAGCTCTTAACAAGTAAGACTGTTTCTTTGGTCTAAATCCAAATACTAGATTCAGCTAGAGTTGACCCATGAATTCACTTGCTGAATGGTAACTGAGCACTTAAGGAACTCCCATTCATTCAATAGGTCTACTCGGATTGGGACTAGGAATAAGATTCATTGTTTGCATAATACAGGGGTAGGCAACCTTTTGGAGCCAGGGGCCGGGTTGGTGTCCCCCAGACAAGTTGGGGGGCCGAAGCCGAGGGTGGAGCTCACCCTCCGGGGGCGGGCTGCATGCTGGGGGCGGAGCTTGCACCCTCCAGGGGTGGAGCCACCCTCCAGGGGCGGAGCCTCCACCGAAGCCCGCCGCAAGGAGGAGGAGCTGGTGTGCCCGCCCTCTCCTCCTCGGTCCCTTTCGGACAAACACCCCCAACCTGCATTCCAAAACACACACAACAGCACATTTGTGCATTTCACACTTGGAAGGTGACACTTTCTCGGCTTCAGAAACAGTAGTTGCCTGCCTCTCAAGCTGACTCACATCATCACCACCACAACACATTGTCAAAGCAAGGGAGACTTGTTATGCATTAAAAGCACCCAAAACACACTTTCAAGGTCACACTCTCTCAGCCTCTGAAAGAGTTGTTGCATGCTTCTCAACCTTGACTCATCATCATCACACACCACACTATCATTGTCAAAACAAGGGAGACTTGTTAGCATTAAAAGCACACAAAACACACTTTGGAAGGTGACACTTTCTCAGCTCAGAAACAGTAGTTGCATGGCTCAAGCTCACTCATCATCATCACCATCATCACACTATCATTGTCAAAGCAAGGGAGACTTGTTAGCATAAAAGCACACAAAACACGCTTTGGAAGGTGACACTTTCTCAGCTTCAGAAACTAGTGTGCATGGCTCTCAAGCTCACTCATCATCACACCATCATCACACTATCATTGTCAAAGCAAGGGAGACTTGTTGCATTAAAAGCACCCAAAACACACTCCTTGTTGAGAGCGGCCAGGGCCAAGGAGACCCCTCTGCAGAGGGCTCTTGCTCTGGAAGCCCTCCCGCCGGCGGAGGCCGGCCAGGGCCATGGAGACCCCCTGCAGAGGGGCTCCTTGGCTTGGAAGCCCTCCCGCCGGCGGAGAGAGCCGGCCGGGCCAAGGAGACCTCTCTGCAGAGGGGCTCCTTGGCTCTGGAAGCCCTCCCCGCGGCGGAGAGGAGCCGGCCAGGGCAAGGAGACCCCTCTGCAGAGGGGCTCCTTGGCTGCGGAAGCCCTCCCGGCGGGAGAAGCCGGCCAGGGCCAAGGAGACCCATCTGCAGAGGGCTCCTTGGCTCTGGAAGCCCTCCCGGCGGCGGAGAGAGCCGGCCAGGGCCATGGAGACCCCTGCAGAGGGGCTCCTTGGCTCTGGCCGGCTCTCCCCGCTGGCGCCAAGCGACCCCGGCCTTCCAGAGGCCCGCTGCCGCCATCCTGAGCCCTATTCGAGGGCTCCGGCGGCTGCAGCGGGCCTCCTGGAGGCCAAAGTCTCGCGCGGCCTTTTCTGTGGTCGTGCGAGACTTCGCCTCTGGGCGCCGCCATTTTTTGCCCAAAATGGCGGCGAAGTCTCGCGCGACCTCGCCGCCATTTTGGATGAAAAAATGGCGGCGTCCAGAGCCGCAAAAAGCCGCGACCGCCGTAGGCAGTGGCGGCGGTGGCGCCGGCGGCGCCGGCGGCAGCAGCAGTCGGGGGCCGCTCAAATGGCCTCCGCGGGCCGCATCCGGCCCACGGGCCGGAGGTTGCCAACCCCTGGCATAATAGAAGTAACAGAGCCTTGTCCATGGATGTCTCTGCAAATAGGTGCAGATATTCTATAGGACTTCACTATTGTAAGCTACTGTCACACTCGTTAAAGCCAGGGCTGACAGCAGGGGCTGTCTTACAGCTCATTCTTCAGTTGGTTAGACTTGTTACTTTAAAGTGGTACCTGTGTCAGGTTATCATTTGACTGAAGAAACTTATAACTGGCTTTGTTCACTAATGCAACTAAATGTACATTTCCATTCTGCTTGATTTGTGAAGGTCCTTATTTCCACTTCCTGTCATACACTGGTTCTTTACCATCAGACATAGTGGTGACATTATATCTCTTAAGGCCAGTGGTATACCAACATGAAAATATTTGTGAGAAATTATTATACAGAATAGATGTGAAAATAGGCTAGAATTCAACAAATGCATATTTTAGTATTCTGATTTCTTGACTACAGTCTCCATTTTAATTCCCGTATATACTCATTAGTCAACCTCATGTATAAGACGAGGGTAGTTTTTGGGGCCAAAATCATGGATTTTGATATGACCCATGGATAAGTCGAGGGTCAAATACTGAGGCATGTTACAAAAGATAGAAAGGTGGAACCAAAGCACCACTTCCCTACATCTCCCTCTCTGGACCTCTGCCAAGGTTCACAGTCTCAGCATGGA
The DNA here is from genome assembly GCF_019175285.1 of Sceloporus undulatus. NCBI lineage: Eukaryota > Metazoa > Chordata > Lepidosauria > Squamata > Phrynosomatidae > Sceloporus > Sceloporus undulatus. The sequence continues at coordinate 235,600,687 of NC_056522.1, forward strand.
AAATGGGGAAACAAGCCTGGAGACACACACACTCTCTCTCTCTCTCTCTCTCTCTCTCTTCCCTTTACCACCAGCATTTCCAGGCTCGTGGCTTGCAAAATGGTACAAGCCTGTCTCTCTCTGCCCTTAACCCCAGGATTTCCAGGCTCATTGCTTACAAAACGGGGTCCAAACCTGGGCATACTCTCTCTCTCTGTGTCCCTTGCCTCAGCAGCTGTTTGTTAGTTCTGGCTGTGAGGGAAGGCTGAGGGATAACATACAGAGAGAGGGAGAGAGGAGAGCACATCGGGACTCAAATAGGGAGCTGTTTAAAGATCCCTGGCTACAGAGGAAGATGGGCACTTATTTTAGGAATTTTATAAGCAATAATAACTTATTGCCTCATAGATAAGTCTACCCATGATTTTGGAGTCCATTTTGGGGCATAAATTTCTCGACTTATAGTCGAGTATATATGGTAATGACTGAGTCAAGGTGCACAGAATGGGGAACACCTTACTGATGGGGATCACTACAACCCTACTGCCTGAAGTGAATACTAGCAGAGGTGAATGCTGATCACCTGGCCATTGTTAGGAAATTAAGAACTAAAAGCTGCTGTGTAATTCTTAGCTGGGGGTAGAGGAATCTTGAGAAATATGCTTGAAATTAATCTGTTTTAAGACTTTTTATTGTTACTTGCTATCAAGTCAACTTACTCATGGCAATCCTGTAAATGAGAGACCTCTCAGAGCCCTGGTCATCAACTGCCTTCAAGTCTTGCAAACAGGGCCATGGCTTTCTTGACTGAATAAATCTACATGTATTGGTGTTTAATGGATGAACTTCAACAAGAAAGAAGAAACCCTTAAAGTAAACAAAGTTTGGCTACCAGTCCTGAAAAACACCAAAGTCAAGACACAGCAAGTGCAAATGAAAACCACTCAGGGTCAGTGGACAATGGATCATTAATTAAATAGAAACCCTGAGGCCTTGCCATTCAACAACAGACCAAGACAGAGATTAACATACAAATCACTCACTCTCAACTGAGGGCCACACAGTATATATACCCCTCTCACTTCCATGCCAGCATTCTCTGAAGATGTTGGCCACAGATGCTGACAAAACATCAGGAATAAACTCTTACAGAACATGGTTACACAGCCCGAAAAACCCACCAAAAACAATGGATGCCAGCCATGAATGCCTTTGGCTTCACAAAGCATGTGGTTAGTGCACATCCATATAAATTAACTTGGTAACAGTCACAGCAGCACTCTAAAGGGAGGCCAGTCTTAACACTTCAGTCCAAGCTGGCAGCATGACTCAGGTTCAAACAAATCAGAGGTCAAACTGTATCTGAAGTTGGTACAGTGGTACCCCGGGATACGAATGCGACGCCTTACGAAATTTCCGGGTTACGAAAAAAATCCATTGAAAAAAACTGTTCCGGGTTACGAAGGTTATTTCGGGTTACGAAAAATTTTTTGGTGCTTTTCGGCGCTATTTCGCACGAAATCGCGGCTTTTCCCCATTAGCGCCTATGGCTTTTTCGCCTTACGAAGATTTTCGGGTTACGAAAGCGGCGGCGGAACGAATTAATTTCATAACCCGGGGTACCCCTGTACACATCTTTATAAATTACCTTTGTAAGTTTCAGCATTATAACATAGGTCAATACTATCATCGTAGATGGGATGGAGCTGAATTGAGGCCTCTTTATGAGTTTCTGGCAAAGGCAATACTATAACAGTTAACAAAGATCAGAAGAATCTATTCAAGATTAATTAAATGAACTTAATGTCTCCCCCCACTTTTTTTAAAAAAATGGAGGCCCAATGTCCACTTTTTCCTACAATTTTTATGGGATCTTTCTTTCTTTCAAATATATAGTGGTGTCATGTTGTTAGGAGCAGGTGTGATTGTCCTTCCTTTTAATAAGGATGTGATTGCCCAAGTGGAAGCTATTGCTTCATCTGCTGTCATCACATATTGGTGAGTGTTTGCACAATATCTTACTAGAAGTGAATTCTCTCTGGGAAAGAAAGAAAGAAAGAAAGAAAGCTCTTGTTTAACCAGGCAGTGTGGATGTGATTTCAGTCAATGGTTCTGGCTGTTCTTGCAAAATGCTGCTTAAATGAGTTCTTTTTATCTCCACTCGAGATAGTTTGTATATTTGTTTTTTAAAAAAAATAAAAATAAAACATTTCCTCTATTATTTCTCCTACAGAAAAGAACCATCATGAGTCAATGTACCACTGTTAAAAAGAAATACGTAATGTTACCTGTGAAGATGCCCTTACCCATTGACTTCCCTGAAGTACCATAACTATAAGGGGCACTATGGCAGAATGGGATCATGGGAATAGAACCATTAAGAATCCAAAAGAATTAAATAGGTAGTGAATGGCATATTGCCATCTTTAAAATGTATTCCTCTACAGCCATATATTCTGGTGACAGGGATACCTAATGCTGCCATAAAGTCAGTGAATTCTCAGGGGTAGTAGCAGTTCATGGTAAAAAAGTTTTCCTCATGAAACTTCCAGAGAGAGTCAGAGTGTAATAAATTATGGTCAAGAAAGAGAAAATTCTCCCGGGAAACAAGAAACTGGCATGTATCTTTGGCAAAGAAATATTTCTTTATGTTACTTTGCTCTGAGGCACATTTTTATTTCTGTGGCTCTTTTCATGCTGCTACCAGGAAAAAAAAAATCTTAAGGACAGCTGTCTAAAAATAAAGAGTAATAATTCAGACATGTTATGGCTCCGTTGCTCAGGCAGCATGAGGAATGATTGCAGAATTTATGAAGAAATGGCTTTTATGAAACTGACCATACTTGTTTAAAATTTGCTGCAAACTTTTGGAACATTCAAGCAAAGTTGAACAGAGTAAGTGCATAAATAAGCTGAACATGAGATTGATTATCACTTAAGCGGACCTTCAGTTCTGTGACCAAGTACTACAGAGACACCCTCTGGAAAAAAAAGTACCAAGTCAGGGTTAAAATATAAAATAAAAAGATACTTCTTAGAGGCTTCAGGAATAATCTAAGTATTGTTTGCTTTTTGGAATTACACAGGTGGGTGGACGAACGTCCATGTGCCAGTCTTGTAATTATTCTTCCCCACTGAAATGTAGTTATAATTAAATGCATTTGTCACACAATGATGTTGGAGCCAGAGGGATTCCTAACCTCTTCCTTCTTCCATTTTAATGGCTCAGAATTGCAATTGTTTGGCTGCTTTTCCCCCCACATGAGAAAAAAACAGGAACAAATATATTTTTGCCACAATAGAGATGGAAGCAATTGGTGGACTGAGTGGGCAAAGGATAGAAAGGCATCAATAACAGGATTTACAGAATCTTTTCCTTCTTCCTCTTCTTCTTGTGCATCCAGCTGCCTTATGTGCATCTTGATGTTCTTGTATTCCCGTATGTTTTGTTAGTGTCAAATTAAAAAAAACAACCCTACAGTTGAATCTGAAGAAGCATATTAATCCTAGTATGTCTGTGATCTTATAAAAATACTATATTCTGTTTATAGTTCACATTAAATATTGTATGCATTTCATGTGGTACAGTCGGTCCTTCTTATACACGGATTTTTTATACACAGATTCAAGCATACATGGTTTGAAAATGTTCCAAAAAAGTATAAATTTACATTGATGTTCCATTTTTATAAGGCGACACCATTTTGCTATGTCATTATATTCAATGGGACTTGAGCATACACGGATTTTGTTATACACGGGGGATCTTGGAACCAAACCCCAGCGTATAACAAGGGTCCACTGTATTGGCTTTTGTTTGTGTTATATTGATCTTATTGTAAGTGTACATTTGGAGTTATATATTTTTAACTCCTGTGATTGGTAAGTACCATTTTGCAAACTCCTCAGTGGAAAAGTATCTCTGCTGATAAAACTGTACCGAATAGGTTTTCTCCTCTTCCTCTTATTGAAGTCACATATTGTATTTGTTTTGCTATGTTTGGAATGCAGTTGCATTCTGAAATAGCATCACTGTAATTTGGGGTTATGTTTGGGAGAAGGAAAGCAAGGGACAGACCCATTACACAAACGTTAGCCTGCGCTCAGGACATTGAAATGTAGCCCATTTTTTAGATTCAACTATCAAACGCTTCACAAAAACATTTCTTGAAGTTATTTTAAAGATAATGCTTAGTTATATTTTAATGGGATAATTGTGGCCCTAACTCACATCAGCCCTAGCTAGCTTGGCTTATCAGATATAATAGAACCTGTAAAGCAGCAGCATCTGAAGTGCCATGTTAGTAATGTGTTACTTGTCACTTGAAGATAATGGTTAACAATGACTTTCCACTTTACTGGGTGTATTCACACTAGATAGTTACAGCAATTTGATCATACTTTGACTGCTGTAGCTTCATCCTATGGATTCTTGGGATTTGTAGCTCACTGAAGGGGCTTTTAAAGCTTTTTAAAAAACTACTTTTAGAACTTCAAATGCTTTAATTGATTTTTAGTTATTTAATATTTTAAAACTTTTTAAAAATCTATTGTATATCGCCTCGGATATCCTGGTGGCTAGAGAAGTGATAAATAAATGAAAAAAAGAAAGAAAGAAAGAAAATTCTTTATCAGAACATTCTGCCAGAGAGTTCATAGTGCACTAGAGTTTTCTAAGTTCTTCCCCAAACTATAAATCCTCAGATACTATAGAATGGAGCCACAGAAGTTAAAGTGAGACTATAATTGTGCAGCAGGGATACCCCCACTATTAAGATTATTTCTCCCAAATTTCCAAAAAATAGCCCCAGATGCTACCACACCCTACAAAATTCTCACCAAATAAAATTTCTGAAATAAAAAGTAAATATTACTAATTATAAAAAATACTAACCTTAACATCGAAGGTGTTAAAAAAAATTAATTATTTTTTTTTGTTATCCCTCCTTACTGAAAAAATAGTAAACAGATTTCTTTCTTTGGCCAAATACAGACAGGCCCTTTGTCATGTGGTGGTGGCGATACTAGGTTTAGGGACCACACAGCAACCACACGGTCCCTAACCCTAGTACGGAGTGGCGGCATAACAATGGTGGCATCCCATGTACACCAAATTTCTTTCACCAATTTATTTCTAAATTCTATCCTTACCTAAAAAGTGATGACTGTAATCCAATGTTTAGTTACTCTGGACTAATTCTCACTGAACTAAATGGGATTTCGAAGTACAGCTACAAGGAAAAGGTTTTCATAACAGCTTAATAAAAATTCCACAATTTGATGAGGCTATGATTTGAGATGTAAATAATATCGACGTGGTCTGAGGCATGTGTTGCTCTCTGGATGTGGTTGAATTGCAGCTTTATGCACCTCTTCCTATCATAGCAAGGATGAGATATGATGGGATTTGCAATCCAGCAACATCTGGAAGCCCACACTTTCTAAAGGTCACACATGATATCTGAGAGAAAAGGAGACACTTTTCCTCACTTGTACAATACAACCTAAAGAAGCTTCTTTTCACTGCTATCTTGTCAAAATGACAAACCCTGTTAGTATTTGACATTTTGATTCTTCTTAAATAATCGTCTTGCCCTGTTACAGCCAATACTTACTTGAAAACAAGTTTGTTTGCGTCATCTCATCTCATAAAGCAGAGGAAGAACATGCCAGGCTTGACAAATGATTTTTTTTTTGTTTGCCTTTTTTTAAACAACAACAAAAACATATTTGTTGTTTTATTTCAAAATTCAGTTTGGTAAAACAGGCAGTTGAAGTAAATCTGTAATATAGTGGTATTAGATGTTTTTAATTTAAGCATTTGCTGGGGCGGGGGTGGGGTATACAAGACAAAAGAAATAGAAAGAAAGAGAGAGAGAGTCATTTCTTTCCCTGACTTTGCCATCTACCATATTCAAGAGATCAAGTAGATAATACCAGATGCCAGGGTGAAAGGCTACCAATCAGGATCAGAACTACTATGGTCAAAAGATATTAGTTAAATCTTTCTCCCTAAACTTTGTTTTTTATTTCCAGTAAATTGAATTGTATACAATTTGATTGAATATATCTGTTTTTCAGTGATATTAAATTGTAATAATCATATTCATCTCAGTGATCAACAACTTGATAGGCAGATATTATAATTCTGCTATTTTAAAATATTCACTCTGTTCCAACATAGCAGACATTATTTGATATGGAAAGAAGGTACAACCAGATGTTTCAAAAGTTGCAATCATTGATACTGAGCAATCAGCCCATGCCAGTAGCTTGATTTTGATGTGCACTGCTGCTTCTCAATGTATGGAAGCAGATTCTGTAAAGAAGTTTGTGACTGTGGTTTAAGAATATACATGTGAAACACATTAAAGAAGGCACAGGATCCCCAGGCGTCCACTGTGTCTTTCTTAGATTAGGACAAAGTCACTTCAGTCACATTTGGTGATGGTTGAATGTAGTGGAACCTGCTCAAGCTGCAATAGATAATTGGCAGATGAATCATCAGTGAAATAACTGCCATGATGATGACACCGAGGTTCAGGGGCTGTTTTTAACCTTAATAAGCCTTGATTGATTTTGTAAATAAGAATCCTAGTTACTCTGTTTACAATAAAGAAACCATTTTTATTGCGGCACTAGCAAAGATAATTGCACTCTCGAGCAGTAATATGGAGAACCAAGCACCATCTGTCCTGGAGAATGTCTTCCCTTTATGAGCAAGACTTTCTCATGGAAATTAACTGAACAGGAGAAACCCTACATGTTGTGCCTCACTGCTTTCTTTTGCTAAAGGGTCTGTAGCCTCAATATCACGCCCATATTTACTCCTTGTAAATTTGGATTTATGATCACGTACACACACATACAAAGTTTTAAGACCTTGTGTGAATTTTTCGCAGACTGAAAAACTTGGACAGCCAAACAACCACAATTTAGCCACATGTGGAATTACTGCAAACCATCTGCTGGCTTGGTTTGCTTTTGAGAGGAAGAGAAGTCAATGAGCCAAATCTACCTGTCCTTATTCAGTGCTGTAAAAAAGGAGTATGGGGGAGGGTCTTTGTCTTTCAATCTGGACAAGGCCACACAACAAATGAATGCACAATGTCTGCTGAAAGAATGCACAAAATGGCTCTGAATTATCATGCCTTTCTCTTCATGGGCTCCTTGTGTTATGCTGTCAATGGGCATATCAGGATGAGGATCATGGAACTGGATCAGTGGGTTCAAAGTATAAACTCAAGCACTTGAGAATGACCAGAGAAGATCACAGTAGGCTGATAGCTTATGAAGTGGCAGGACAGAAGGCAACAAATACAGATAAACTAAAAATGCAAGTTTAAAGGGCCATAAAATTCAGAGCTGTGCCTGACCTTAAGCTTGGGAACATTACTTTGAAAAGCAATTATTCAATTGGTAGTTTTTGTATTAGTATTGTGTTACTTGCACTGGACAGAATGCAACAACTATCCCATGGAGCAGAAGCCAGGGAGCAAAAATTAGTTTCCTGTTCTTCCTTAGCTTCTAGGACTTTCCCCTTGGTTTAAAGACAGATCTTGGTGTGTACTACAACCTATCCTGATCTCCCACATTGGTCAACTGCTCCTACACATGTGGTGGGGAATGCCTGCTATCCTATGGCCAATATTGAAATAAGAATCAGCTGTCAATGCTTCTGACATGTATATATGGGATCAGGGGAAGGCATTTGGTCATTTCCCTGAGGCAGGAAAATGTCTTGGGCTAGCCCTGGTCAGTCTTACAGCGAAGGAGCACTGAGCATGAATTGCTGAGTCACATGCAAGCTCTGCCAGTAACATGCAGAGGAGCAAAAGAGCTCCTTTTGTCCCCTTATGACAAGAGGAGGCCATTATATTTCAATGGCACTTAAACTCTTCGAAGTCAAATCAGTTGCACAACTTCTTTATGGATCCCAGCTGAGATCCTCCCCAACTCTGCACCATTAGAACTTGTGCAATCCAAATTTCTGAGATTGGCATTCCAAGCTCCAAAGTTTGTCTCTAATGCAATTTTGAGACTGGAGTCAGGCTTTATGAAAATGGAGGTCAGGGTGTGGGTGACTATACTCAGCTACTGGCTCAGACTATCCTTCCTTCCCACTGGCTTTTCTCCACTTACCCTGACTGATGAATTCCAGTCTATGTGGAAATAGATAGTGATGACTAAAATTTATTCACTGGGTTTCTTTCCAGATCTTTTTCTCAGTATGGGATATGAAAAGGCTAAAGCAGCCATCAAACAAGGGGGTGATAGATACAGAGCAGCAGCTAGACCTAGCTATCACCTCAATTTATATTGTTAGTGACTCCAACACATACTTGGCATCAGCTATGGCATATTTAGCAAAACTTGAAGTACCTAAACATTGGAGAAACTTTTCTTTGGCATGATGCCATGCCCTTCCTTCAGCTGTTCTTGAAGGCCGATATAAGAAGACCCCTTCTCAGACAGACTATGCCCCTGTGACTCTGGCCAAATAGAAACAACAGAGCACGTACTACTCCAGTGTACGTACTACAGGGACATCTGCCTCAGCCTTATCTCACCTCTATTGTATAAACATCAAAGACAGTCAATTTTACACTTCTTTCGGACACCAATCCAGATATAATATATAATGTTGCCAGATTCTGCGCAGCTGCAGTTAAAATCCAGCAGACAATGACCTCTGCAGTAGGCTAGTATTAATCTTGCCCCACCACACTGGATTTTAATAGGCTATTTTAAATACTGTTTTAATCTGTGTTTTTACCTTGTTTTTACTATTACTTTCTTTTTACCTGTGCTGGTGTATGACTGTAATAAAAATGAATTGAATTGAACATGGAAGTCACTTCTTACCACAACGGTTCATGCAAGGACCTTTAGGTACTCTTTGACATGTAGGCTGAGGCTAAGGGGAACACTTCCTAACATCTGTACAGTTTAAGGAACTCTGAACTGGGATCTCTCCAGAAACCTTCCTAACAGCCAAGTTACCCCTGTAGCAAACTTAACAAGCAGCATTCTCAAGTGGCATTATGGTTTATAATCTTCCCTTCAAAAACAAAAACAAAAACCCTACAAGATAGATAAAGAAAACTTACTTTCAAAGACGCAAGGCCACTGTATTCTGCTCTGGTCAGCCCCCACCTGGAATACTGTGTCCAGTTCTGGGCACCACAATTCAAAAAGGATTGTTTAAATATTTGAAGGGATGTCATATTCAGGAGGGAGCAAGCTTGAAGCTTGTGTTCTGCTGCTCCGAAGAACAGGACCCAGAACAATGGATGCAAGCTACAGGAAAAGAGATTCCACCTCAGCATTAGGAAGAACTTTCTGACAGTAAGGGCTGTTCGACAGTGGAACACACTCCCTTGGAGTGTAGTGGAGTCTCCTTCCTTGGAGGTCTTTAAACAGAGCTGGATGGTCATCTGTCAGGGATGCTTTGATTGAGAGTTCCTGCATGGCAGGGGTTTGGACTGGATGGCCCTTGTGGTCTTTTCCAACTCTACAATTCTATGATTCTATGAAAAGGTCTTCAGTTTTATTATGTTTGATTAAAAACCCATAATAATTATTTTTTATTATTTTTCAAAGCACAAAGTTACTTTGTAGTTACTTTTTTAAAATTGCAATGCTACAAGCCACTAGTCTGGATATGAAATAAAAACTTTCTTCTTTTCCAGCTCATCATCGCCCCACTCCCACTACACAAAGCCTGAGTTAGCAGCACAAGGCACACCGCAAACCAACACATGAATCAGGTGATTCTCCTCTACTGTTTTGTGAAGCCATGTCTCTTAGCTAAATGTTACATTACACAAAGAGTAAAGTTTTTCTTTATTAAGGTACATTAATAATTTATGTGCCATGATGAGGTCTGTGGTGCGCAGCACCCAAACGACGCTGGCTGGAAGGGGCATCATCATGGCATGTGAGAATGCCTGTGATGCCCCTTTGAGGAAGCTGCTCAGAGCATCTATACTGCCCCTTAGCCTATATTTCAGAGGAAGGACTGGGCAAAACTAGCTCTGAGTATTCCTTGCCTAAGAAAACCCTATGAAGTTCACCAGTCACCATGTACCAGGCCATACTGTACATACAGACTTATATACCTTTGTTAATAGAGGAAGAAAACAGAATTATCAGTGGTAGTTTGCTATTTGTAACTGCCAGACTCTGAAATCATGCACTTGAGACTCCTACATATTTATTTATTTTTATTTATTTATTTGTGGACATGGAAAAAGAGAAGAAAAAGAAACAAGTGAAGAAGTTCCCTTTTGGGTATCATGCTAAAAGCAACATTTAAGAATGCCATTTATTGAAAACTATGACCAAGACATCATATGCTAATCAGGCTCTTACTCCACCGTGATCATATCTATCTGGTATTGCCTGAATTTATGCCACTAAGTCTCTCTGGGGTATCTTAAATCTCACTTTTTCTGACTGAAAAAATCTGTGAGTGGCCCCACCCAGGGACGTAGCCAAGGGGGGGTTCTTGGGGTCCGGACCCCCCCTTCCATTAGAAAAATGAATGGTGCGTGCTGCTGCGCCGCCGCACCCAAGCCCCATTATAATGGTGGCACTTAGTCTGGACCCCCCCTTTTTAAAATCCTAGCTACGTCCCTGCCCCACCAAATACACTGTGACTCTCTCTCCTGCAATGATGTGGACAGAAGTAAGAGAGAAATATAGGAATATAGGCTTATAGGGCATCAAAATGATAGGATCTTTCTAACCCAGTATTAGACCCAGCATTAACCCAATATTAACTAGCAGTGGCTCTCCATGGTATTTCCATGCTTGCTGAGATTTATTAATTGGAAATGCCAGGGCATGGACATGGGATGTGATACATGCATTGAAAGCATGTGCTGTGTCCACAGAGCCTTGAAGAAATTACAAGGGGTTTAGTATGTCCCTCATGTTAGTGAACACAGATGCTAACTTCACCAGAACCACTTGCCATCAAACATTGGCAATATGACAATATACTCCTATGGCTAAACCACTACAAATATTTCTGCACCAGAGTACTATATCAGTTGGTATTTATGTTTGTTTTCTAAGTGTGTGTCAATGTTTCAACAGCTTCTTCTCCATATATACATCTGCTTGGGTTTTTACAGATTCTATGAGACAGCATCATATTTTCTGCTCTCCCAAATGGGTTACTCACATTTTAATGACAGGGCAAATGTGACCATGATGCAGTTTTTCATATAGTACCAGATCTTATGTTTCCAGTTCATGTGATATTTCTTGATTAAGCCAAGAAGTAGAACTAGTTTCCAAAAACCCCATGTCTTGGCTATTTAAGAAATGCTGTTTCCCAAGAAGTTAACAAATGTGCTTTTTTATGAGAGGAAATCCAATAAAAAAAGAGTTAGCTGGGAAGGATATAATTTGATGCCCTGTATTAGGGAGCCAACAAAAGTTGATATGATATCCATTAATATTGAATACATGCATTGAAGGCCTATTCAAATAAATATCAAAACCCAAGTGAGTGCCACATCTGGTTCCTCTCAGACCCCCATGCTCTTGTTCTTCCCAGCTGTTAACACCTGCCATTCTGTCAGATATAATAATGAAATTTCAGGTGGTATATAGTAACATGAAAGCATTATTAATTTTTCATATGTAAAAGCCTTTGGGGAAATATTTTAGAGAAAACTATATCAGAATGTTTATCAAGAAAGCTTTAGAACAACATGTACTTCTCTTCTTTCCTTTTTCCCTGAGCTTCTATCACCAAATCCTCCAGATCAAATTTTAGAGGTTATTTGAACTGTTGCAATCTTTCTAGGCAATAGTCAAGTATGTGAAGCATCTGGAAAATGGCTTGCTACTGCTTGTTGGTGCAGCTCTGAATTTTATTGCTGACATATACCCAGAAGGGATCTAAATGTTGTACTGATATCACTGCATTATTCTTGCAAGAACAACCGTAGTATAGGTGGTACAGTGACAGTTCCTTTAAGCAGTTACATCCAACTGAGATCTCTGAGTTAAGTTAGTGCAGATCTGCTGGAAGTAATAGAGGTTGTGTGCATGTGTGAAAGGAAGAAACCATGGGATCTTCTAGTTCTGCAAATGTGGAAATGAAATACCATTTCCCTTCCATCCACACAAATTAAGGAATAGCACAGTATTGGTAAAATCTAAGAGTACAAACAAACACTGGGCCTATTTGTTGCTGCCCAAATTCTAGATGAACTGATGAGAAAGGATTGATGAGGAGGTTAAACTCTAGATGTAATAATTGTGAGGGAAAGTTCTAGAACAATTCTTGGGAAGAGCGTGATGAGGAGATAGAACTCTAGATGGATTGACTAGCATGTAAAATCTGGATTAGGAATCATTGGCACATTACATACCGCCATTAGGGATGTCCTTAGGACGTCCCATTTTGAAAAAGGTGCGTCTCTTCCAGACGCCCCTTACCCTGTTAAGGACAGAGTCTGTAACAAAAGGCAGTGGCCGTTCCACACGGCCACCGCCATTTTGATGTAACAGACGCTCTGCGTCTACATGTCGCAGCCCGGAAGTCATGCCGCGAGTGCACGCTTTGGCACTTGCGGCGTCTCTTCTGGGTTGCCGGAAGGAGTGCGATTTTTGCGCTCCTTCTCTGCAGCACAGAGGAGTCACGTGGTTTGGCTGCTGCGACTCCTCCGCACTGCAACCGGCAGTGGCCTGAGACTGCCCCTTTTGGGCGGTCTGTAACAGGCCATTGATTAAAAGTCAGAATTTTACATGAAGAGAAATCTAGTTTCTACTTAGATTTAGCTTTCTAAGAGGCTAAAGACAAGTTACCACATAACGGTAACGGCATTTTTGGATAATGGAATTTAATGCAAAAATGTTGAAGGAGATTTATTGTAATTATTTTGCATTAAAATTTAGTGCAGGTTGGAAAGGGACTGCTTAAGGATGGATGAAAGCAGAAACTGACAGGAAGAAAAAAATTAACTTCACACTTACCCTTCTTCTCTACTTACATTGGCCCCTTTCTAACAAAGTCACATGAAGTGCATTTCTAGTAACAACGCTGAATCAGAGGTCAAATGAATGAATTAAGTATTAGATATTAGGGATCACTAGATGCCACCAGAGATGAAGCAAATTAAAAGCTGCTGCTGACCTCAGACTATTGTTCAATCAGTTTCAGATACTGTATATGGTTTAACTGATCTGAGTTGAACCCTGTCTGTGAACCAAATATGCAATATACTTTTGACTGGAATGTAAAGGCAACTTGTCTTCCATATTTTTTTTTTTTGCACTACAGCTATCAATATTTATAGGGTTGGGGAGATCCATAGCAAAATGAAAATGATGACCATGATCGTGACAATTGATAGTGGCTGCAGTTAAAAACTTGTGAAGCATGTCACTATGCTTCCCAAAGGCACTGGCTGTCCATTGTGTGAAGAGAATTTCTGGATGATGGACTAGGTAGCTCCTTGATCAAATTGACAAGGGCTTTTGTTATGATTTTTGTTAAGTATTGTTCTCATCAAAAACACAGTTAAAATCAGGAAATGGGAATCTTCTGACTTGATTATATGCTTGGTGGATTTCCACAACCATGTCATACTCCTGATTGTTCAGTTGTTTAAAGATTTTATCCTGTGTTGGATATAGGCTACCTTTGATAAGGTTATAACTTCATGAAGGAGTCTGAATTTACTGTAAAGATTATAAAATTTACAACCTGTGGCTACTAGGATTGCCAACTGTTTATTTTTTCCCAAGTAGAGGTCGTCTGCTGCTAACATGTGCTTGATGGGCACAGTGACAGCAAATAAAAACAACACTGACTAGATCAGGGGTAGGCAACCTGCGGCCCGGCCCCCGCCTGGTCCTGCTGCCAATTGCTGCCGGAGCCTTTGGCCTCTCGCGTGAGGGCGTGGGGCCTTTGGCCTATCAGAAGGAGGCGGGCAAGGGGGGCAATTGTCTGTAGAAGCCTCCAAAACATGCATTTATATTAACATTTTTTAAAAAATCAGCAATTTTTTTTGCGTGTCCTCCATTTTTTTTAAAAAAAGTGTCCTCCATTTGAAAAGTTTGTCCTACATTTGTCCTGGTTTGTTTGTTTATTTTTTTTTTTTAAAAATTAATTATTTAATTTTTGGCTTCGGCCCCCCAGTTGTCTGAGGGACAGCAACCCGGCCCCTGGCTCAAAAAGCTTGCCTACCCCTGGACTAGATTATGGACTAGATTACGGACAATCAAGCAGCCTTTGACATTGCAGAACCTCAGTCATGGTGGGAGAACTTAAAGCTTCTGTGTTTATCATTAGTTATGTTAACTATGAATAGTACAGAGAGGCAGTGAATATACAGAAGCATCTCACCATGTTAGTTTCTCTTCCTGTTCCCACACCAGGTTAGCCCGTTTTTGAAGGGATTCTGAGAATCCTTATTGTAGTCCTCTCTTAATACTGACACTTCATCCAGTGCCTCAACCCACAGTTTCCTAGGCATGAAGTACCAAGTGAGGTGACACGTGTTCATCTACACGCTAGGCTTCTGCATCTGCCTGTCATATAAAAGGCTGTCAGTGGGTTGGGAGGCTCAAAATAAAAGGAAGGGTAAATGTAGAATGGGCTGCATGTCACAATATGCCACTATACTAATATTGTAACACAGGATATTGCATTATAACTCAAAATGGCTCTTTCAGGAGTAGAGAAAAGCCCTTTCCACAATCAGTTCACCCAGACATGGACATTCTACAGGGGCAAAGGGAGGAGGGACTCACTATAGTCATAGGTCTGATGGTTTGAGAGGTGTTGCAGTATCCTGCAAGCCTGAGGGAGAATACAGTCCTCTCACACTTTAGTATTTTTATACAGTGTTGTGAAATGCCTGCTCAAGCTGAGAAACAGGCTATGAAGTCTTCCTTGGCTTTACTTGCCTAAAGGAGCCTCTTATTAACTATTATATTTCAAAACTGGGAAAGAAAAGAAGTATGCTTCTCAGCAATGGATATGGGGACATTCAGGAGGGAGACTAAAAACTTTGATTATAGTTTTGTTGGTTATTTCTTACTTTCAACTAGTCTGGAAGAGCTCATAGTGCTGTAAAGAAAAGGAGAAGGTCAGCACACCAACATTCTCGCCACCAGATAACTGTTAAAAGCACAGGAGCTCAGCCTTCCAACTTCATGCAGAATTACTTAGCTGGTGGTATGAAGGACCCAGGGATCACTCCAAAATTTAGCATCATGACTTGCTTCTTAAAGCTCCCAATCAATGAAAACATGGCAATTTCCTCCATTTTGGTCCTAAATCTGGTGGGATGAAGTGGCTATTTGGTGAAAACAGAAAATAAATTGTTCATATACTTGATGTTTAAAAATTTCATTATATTTGCATAATGGATATTTGCATAGTGAACAGTTAGGATACCTTCAAACCTCTCCATCTTTTTCTGAGTCTCTACGTGTTCTGATTTTGAAATGTAGTTCAGTTTGTTTTGTACATTGAGTCTCCTTTATTCAAAATGTGTGGGACTAGAAGTGTTTTGGATTTTGGATTAAAAAAATATTTGTGGATTTTGGAAAAAAAACAGTATTTGCATATATGTACATAATGAGGTATCTTGGACATGGGACCCAAACCTAAACACAAAATTAATTTATGTTGTATACACACCTTGTACACATAGCCCAAGGGTAATTTTATTCAATTTTTAAAATTATTTTGTGCATGAAACAATGTTTGTATACACTGACCCATCAGAAAGAAAAGGTGTCAGTATCTTAACCACCCATGAAATAAGTTTTGGATATTGGAATATTTTGGATTTTGGAAGTATAGATAAGGAAGACTCAACCTGTACTAGTTACTTACCCAGAGAAATGTTGTAGCTGAATAAAACCACAATAACTGATTAGGAAGTAGAATTAGTAGATTGAAGGAAGTTGTGACTTGTTGCACTGACTGCAAATAGTTAATAACTGACCTTGCAAGAATACCATATTTTTCTGTTTTGATCCATGAGTAAAGTTTAATTTGAATATTCAGGGCTTATCCTGGGAATATTCCCATGAGGCAGAGTGAGGCAATTGTCTCAGGCAGCGGATGTTGAG